>NC_051449.1:27276703-27293381 GCF_001649575.2 Kryptolebias marmoratus
ATTTCACTATCAATACTTTTACAAGGATTATAGTAATTTATAATTTTAATATTTCCATATTTTCTTAAATTAAATATTTCTATATTAACACATTCTAATTCTTTATTCGTTATGTTTTTCTTATAAGCTATTCCATCCTTAATTAAAGTGGCACATCCACCTCCACTACCATGACTTCTATCTTGTCTTTCTATACTATATCCTGGGATTTTAAAATCTAGGTTAGGTTTCAACCATGTTTCTTGTATACATATTACATCTGGGATTATTTCTAAATCATATATAAACTTTTTAAGTTCTTGTTCATTGGCAATTACATTTCTAGCATTCCATTGAAGAATATGAAGAACCATTTTGAATCCTAATCCTGAGCATTTTCCCTTGTTTCAGTAGCACTCAAAATGGTATGAATCTGATCTGCTTGGATTTCTTTCATATCTAAAAATCTTCCTGCAGCTGTTACGATTGCTTTTATTTTATCACTTTTCTTCTTCATTTGTACTGTAACATTGATAATATGGCACATAAATGCTACAAAGTTTTCCTTTTTCACCACCATTGAGTTTTCATCCACTCTACATTTATGCGAACATGCTTTTTGTATATTTGTTGTTGGTACTAAGATTTGTCTTTGATCATTCTGCCCTTGATTTGAACTCCAAGTTGTGTTTCTTTGACCTGTTTCTCCTGACCAAATTTGTCTTGTGTCATCTTTCCTTACTCTTTTTAAAGCTTCGGCATATGACACTCTTTCTGTTATTTTAATTCTTTGAGCTTCTCTAGCTTCCTTTTGTATTTTGCATCCACCATATGCTGCACTATGCTCTCCTCCGCAGTTACAACATTTGATTTTAGCATCTTTATCACATTTTCCATATTCATGTGGACCTCCACATCTTGCACACCTGGGTTTTCCTTTGCAATCCTTTGCAATGTGTCCCATTCTTTGACAAACAAAACATCTGAGGGGTTTGGGAATGTACTCTCTAACTCTGTAGTTCATATATCCTAGCTGAATATTTCCTGGTATGATATTTTCAAATTGTAGTATTACTGCCATTGTGTCTTTTAGTTCCCCATCTCTTTTACTTTTAATCCTGGTGGCATTTGTTATTTCCCCCCCTTTTATTTCTTTTTTCAAATCCTCCATTGACATTTCCATTGGAACTCCTGATATTACTCCTCTCAACCTCGCTAAAGACCCTGGAATATGTGTTTTAATTCTTTCCCCCATCAAGTTTTTCATTCTGATTATCTTTTGTTGTTGTGTTTCACTGCTAGCATATATTAGCACTCTTCTGTTATTCATGATTCTAGCCGTTTTAATTTTTCCTATTTCTTCCGCTATTGCTCTAGTCAACTTTATCGGGTGGATAGATCCTCCTTCCTGCTTGAATTCCACTATGACTTTAAATTCCACTTCTCTATTAAAGTCATTCTGTTCTCCTGACCTCGCCCTGTCGTTTGTTTTTGTCTTTTTGTTAGCTTCTTCTCTTGCTTCACTTTCTTCCGACCAACTTCTTGCCCTTTCTTGTCTCTTCCTAAGTGTTCTTTTCATTCTTGCTGAATATCATCATCCATTCCATTTCATTTCCACTATTCCCTCCTGATGTAGAAGCCATGTTGCTACAGTCAATGTACAGTTTATGCAATCCGCCAAAATCAAATCCTACCGCCTTCGTTTGTTTGTTATTTCACTCGCTCCTCCTTCTAAACAGCCTTCGGAAAAAAAAACGAAGTTTTCTCCAACCTAGCAGCCAGCTCCTTCTCTCCAGCACTGGTCTTATCCACATGGCAGCCTTAAATATGCAGCCACTCTAATGAGCCTGATCCTCTGCAGCTGCGGGTGATTAATTCACCAGCCAATGGAAGAACAGGAACTAGCAACCAGGAAGCAGATTCACAGAACACCACAATTGGTATTGGTATCAATATTGAAAGATTTTGATTGATACACAGCCCTAGTCATGATCCACATTTCATGACCACAAGTGATGGTTGGAATCTAGATTGACCAGTAAAATGAGAGCTTTACATTTCAGCTCAGCTACTTCTTCACCAAAACAAACAAGAATCGAATCCATAATTTCATTAACTAATCTACCACTCATGAACAAGCCTTTGGGATGCTTGGATTTCTCTACTTGAAGCAAACGTTCTTCCAAGAAACCTAGTTCCAAGATTTTCTTGGAATCTTAAAAGGAACATCCCACCTTTTTTCCAATTTATGGGCTTATAGTTAGCGAGAAAATGCCCCTCTGGGAGTCTTCTGTCTCCTCTCCTCTCGTTACTTTGTGTGTACCTTAATCGGTTAAGATAATGCGGACAGGGCGTGTGCGTGTATTTTCATGAAGCTTGACTCAGTATTAGCAGTTCATTTGAATAAATGTATGCTGTTGCCAAAAGCCTGAGAGCAAATCCTCATGAGGAGGAAACAGAATCACTCTGGGCATAGTCAGACAGTGATTTGTTCACGGAGTTCAGGTTATCTCTTCTACACAGAATGTAATCTACTTGCGTACTCCCGCCTCCACTCTTATTGGTCACCCTGTGTTCCTCCCTTATTTGGAAACAGGTGTTGACTACAGCCATTTCCATCCTCTTGGCAAAATCCACCACCATCTGTCCTTCCTGGTTCCTTTCCTTGACACCAAACCTGCTGTACAATATAACCTACCCACCAGAACATAAACAGGAGAAAACTGAGGTCAAACAAAATTCCCTTACACATATTTCCACATGTGGAAATGTGGGAATCATGAGGGTACCTCAGGCAGCACGCTCCCCTGACTCCCATGAGTTTTTTTTTTTTCCTAAGTCCTAGCTGGATAAAAATTATATGGCTGGACTCGGGACACTCTCCTGAACATTGAGCTGTGAGTTTCATTAGGATGGGTTGGACGGTTCTGGAGAAATTTTGCTTACAAACACGCAACCTTTCCACACGCTTTGCGGGTCGGTGCATGGTCGGATCTGCACCAAAATCTATTCAGTTCAAGGGTCCTGTGTGACGATGAATCGCTGCGAGTTTCATTAGGATTGTTCAGACGGTTCTGGAGATATTTTGCTAACGAGAGCGTAACATTTGCGCAAGCTTTGCGGGTCGGTGGACTGTCTGATCATCACCAAAATTTAATCAGTTCAAGGGTCCCACGTTACGACGAATCGCTGCAAGTTTCATTAGGATCCGTTGCATGGTTTGGAACAAATGGTTTGATAACAAGCTCGTAGGTTGCGGTGGGGAAAGTTGGAGAGAAAAAAAAAGCTTCACAACAACAAACGCTCATAACTTCAAAATGGAAGCATGTAGAGACTTTGAATTTACAGGATTTGTAGAGCAGCTGGAGAGGAAGGGGTGTGCCAAATTTCAGCCACCTACGTTGCTCACAGCGCTCGCGGACGTTTTATAATAGTGTCTATGGGGTCGTGAGTGCCGGCTACCGGGCCGTTTTACGGCCCGTAGCTTGAAGCTACAGGGACGTGGTTGGGCTCGTTTTCCTCGTCTCGTTCTGGCCTTTCCAACGGTACCAAGCATGCCTTGATCCGACCTTCCTACGCGAAGCTAAGAGGCAAAACGCACTCGACTCAAAATGGCGTCCGTTTACCTTACGCTTCTCGTTCGAAGACATTGCAAATTCCACTCTACTTCCCCATAATGCCCTATATTCTGGCGACCTTGGAGGACTTCTTGGGGGTTTGCCAGGGGTAGGAGTGGGACACAAACGCAGGGGTGGTCTCGTTTCGATCATCTCGGTCTGCTCTTTGCTACGACGCCTGGCTAGCCCGCGACGAACGTTCGCATGCAAAGTTGGGGGGAGGAACGCACTCCGCAGAGCCGTTTGACCTTTGGCCTCACGTTTCATCTTTGCACCGCTCGTCCCCCCGAGCCCCGAGAGACCCGAAAATCGCAGGACGGGCAGTAGGGGCGGTCCAGAACACGTGTGTAGAATTTGGTGGCCAGAGGTCAAAGTTCAATTTCGATACACCCAGATTCCAGGGCAAAATGCCTTTGTAAGTCGTAAGAACCTAAGAGGACAAGTTAGGGTTAGTCGATTTTGACGAGTGACTCCTAGAGGGCTGATTTTCGGGTATGTCGTTCGGGGGTCTGTGACGATCGAGAAAATGTTGCTCCCGTGTCTATGCGAGCTTTGACCTCGAGATGGCAGGGGTCAAATATCTCAAAAACTTCCTTGATGCTGAATAACTAGAGGACGGTTTGGTCGATCTGACCCAAACTCGTTGTGCTGCACCTTCGCCCCAGGCACTACGGACGTACGGAAGCGCAGCTCTCTAGGACCTTGTGGCAGCTACTTAGAGTTAGCAACATGCTAACCGTTAGCCGCTAAAGACATTTGGTCCAGGGCAACCAGGAGATGACCCTTTATGAGTCTGTCTGAATCAGACCACGGAAAAGTTTTCAAAAACACAAAAAACCCGAAAGGTCACGAAAGGTCACGTGGACCCGAAACACACCTCCACTGGACGGGGATCCAAAATTCCAACATTGGGGGGGGGTCATATCTGGGCTCACCAAGGGGTCTGGGGCAAAAGAAAAAAAAATTGGTGTAGTACCACTTTCGGCTTGTTGGTGGCGCTGTAGAACCCGGGGGCGGGGGGGTCATATCCGGGCTCCACTTTAGGTTGGTGGCGCCATACAGCTAGGGGGGTCATATTTGGGGTCCCCAAGGGTTCTGGGGCCAAAAAAAAAAAATTGGTGTAGTACCGTTTTCGGCTTGTTGGCGGCGCTGTAGAGCCCGGGGGCGGGGGGGTCATATCCGGGCTCACCAAGGGGTCTGGGGGGGAAAAAAAATGGTGTAGTACCACTTTCGGCTTGTTGGTGGCGCTATACAGCCCGGGGGGGTCATATTTTGGGTCCCCAAGGGCTCTGGGGCCAAAAAAAATAAAAATTGGTGTAGTACCACTTTTGGCCCATTGGTATAGAATCAAAACAAAAATAAGAGAACATATAATAAGCAGAGTAAAATTTAATCAATGTAACAATATAAAGTTATCTAAACCTAATTTTAACAGTTATATTCACTTGATAATGATTGAACAAGGATAACACTCAGTAAGAAACCAGTAGGAAAGAGTTAACCTTTATGATCTGAGGAAGACTGATTATAATTTGTCTAAAATATGAAAATCTTTTGAACATGGTACCTAAAATCAGGACATAAGTTTTGGATTTAAACAAATATAAATTTGGAACTAAAATGTCATAACCAGATCCAAATCTTGCTTTCTCATCACCAGACGAGAAGAGGTGCCTTACTGTGGTACAGCTGGATTAGGGTAGGCTTTCTCTTAAAATTATGTTGAGTATCCCTGTCAAGGCCCATGGGATGATGGTGTGACCCTGAGAGTCATCTGAGGATCTGTTGAGGTCAACAGCTTGTCCAAAGGTCACTCAGGAGGGTTGAGGTGACAGCTTCTGAGTGGTCTGAAACTTTCAGCTGATGGAGTCAGGAGCATCTCTGGCATATATGAGCAAATTCTTTAGCTGGACTTATCTCATAAAGTTACAAATAGTTATTGTTACCTTCACCCTTTTTAATTTTCTACTGGTGGACTTTACAAATTAAATCAAGACAAAGCATACTGATAAGGGTATATTGGAGTTACACAGCTGGATAATAGCTGTTTTTATTGATAAACTAAACACCAGCTCCGCTTCTCGTCATCTCTCATCGTTAACAAGTTACATCAACAGTAATCATAAGCGGAAACGGAAATTTATCTCTGCTACCAAAATGAGTGTATAAGAGCGCTATCAAATAATAACACTTAACTTTTATGCTTTAAAAGTTGAAGTCAAACAAAAATGACAAGGGAAAAATGGTGGGAGGAGGGAGCAGGACGACAGCAGAGGATGAAAACTAAATAGAACCAAGCAAAGAATAATGGGTCATTCCTCTGCTGGCCAAGTGGTTAGTACAGTTAAATTGGAAATCTGCAGCTCCACCTACATATACAAGCTGGATTAAAGACAATTTATTTTTCTTAAACTGAAAAAAAAAACATGATCACTTTGACTGGTAAGGCTGGATCATTTGAAATACTTTAGAGTCCATGTTTTTGTGTGTATTTTTTATATTATTCATTTTATTTTGACTTTTTTTTCTCCTGTTAGTCTTTCATTAGTTTTTCATGTGTAGGTCTTGGGAAGGTGTCTGTTTGCTGTTGAAGTAAAATGTTAAGAATTAAATTAAACAAGTTTTTTTTTTTAATTTTACTACTTAAAATGTTTTTTGGTCTTATAAAACCTAACCACTTTTCATTGGTGTGTGTGCATGTGTGGGTGTGTTGTAGGATCTGGAGAATGCTGTGACAGTTGAGAACTTGGAACTCCAAGAGCAGCAATCAGACCGCCAGGAGTTGGAGGAGACCCTGCTGAAATTAGAGAAGCACAAAGACAAGCTGATTCAACAAATAAAGGCTACCAGGCAGCTCTGCTATGAAGAAAGCCAAAAGGTAACTAAGATTTTCTGCTATATAGTTTATTCTTTGTATATGTACTGACCTTATTTAATAAACAAGGAATCTTGTTTTAAGTTGTTCACTTGAGTCCAGTTTCTTTGTACATTGTTTCAATGTGATCACCGTTTGTCTTTTTTTAACAACTTTAATTTTCTCAGTATCTGACTGTGAACAGAGGGCAGTTTAAAATAATTGTGACTAATTTTGTTCATCCTTTTTAGATATTATCCCTTCAAGCAGAGGAGGCACAGAAGGAGAACCAGGTAGAGGAGTTTGAAAAGGAACTTGCCCGAGCTAAGTGGAGACTAAAGAAGCTCAGAGAGGAGGTGAAACAAGCTAAGAAGAAGGTGGAGGAGGCTGGAGAAAGGAACACACCCTTGCAAGACTCTATTAGACAGTCCTATGAAGAAATCATACAGGTAAAAAGAAAAAGCCTCTCAGCTTTTGTAAAAACTTAATCCTACACATACAAACTCAACACAGATCTTTTGTTGTTAAACTGTATTTTCTGTCCACAATTTTTGAATGTAACGAGTAAACCAGAATTAAATAGTTCTGGTTTACTGGTCACCGGACAATGTAAGTGATATCAAGAGCTTCTATAATATAAATATCAAAAGGGGTTCATGCTCATATCAGTAACAAATAAAAGGATAAGGCAAGACTTGACACCATGGAATGAGAGGCAGTAATGTTAACTCTTTACAAATGGATGACTGCAGCCCAGGAAATAAAAAAACTATTTTAGTTGAATGCTATTTTTAGGAATCCGCCTTATCCTGTTCAGTGTTGTGTGGAGTTGGTGTCTATTTACAGCAGTTAACAAGCAAATAGGAAGGATATACCTGGACCAGTCACCAGTTAATCAGAGGGCCAGCACAGAGACACACAATACAAAAAAAACCATACACACTCACAGTTTTACCTAGCGTCAACTTTGAATCTTCTTCCCTAAACCTGCATGTTTTTAAAGAGACTTATTCAGGACATGCCACCTCCACATGAGACCACCACATGCAGGAAGCATAATCAAGGAGAGCTGCAGTGTGAACTGGGTAACAATAAGGGTGGGCCCCTGGGCATACTGATTGCTGGTGTTATAAACTAGCTTTAAGGATGTGGAATGTCACCTCATTGACGGGTGTGAGGATGAGCAACACCAATTACATATAGTTGGGATTACCTCTACATAAAGCTTGGGTCCTTAAACTCAACCTCTGGAGAGGGGCTGGACTTTTTCCTACTCTAGAGTTGCTCAGGGAGAGAGGTATCAGGTGGATGTGGGGATACTCACAAACCTGAGCACATCAGTGTTGGAGGTTTCTTCACTGAACAAGAGAGTTGTAACTCTGTGGCTCCAAGATGGAAGGAAGGTTTTGTCTGTTATTTTTGCTGACACACCAAACAACAGTTCAAACTGTTGGAGTTTCTGAATAGTGTTCTGAAAGGGGTGCCATCTTGGAATTCCATTCTTGGGAGGCTTCAGTGCCCATGTGGGCAATGACAGAGTCATCTGAGTAGGGTGATTGGGAGGAATGTCCTCTGATCTGAACGACAGTGGTGTCGTATTATTGGACTTTTGTGCAAGGAGTGGGCTGTCCATAACAAATATCATACTCGAGCATAGGGTGGTCCATAAATGTACTTGGAACCAGGCCATTTTGTAATGGTTTTGTCAGACTTTCAGCCCTGTCTTAGACACTTGATCAAACAGAATTAAAAAAAAAATCCTAGGCAGAGGGGCAGAGCTGTCAACTGATCATTACCTGATAGTGAGGTGAATCCAGTGGCAAAGAAGACTGCTGGACAGAACTGATAAACCCAAACCAATAGTGAGGATAATCCTAGAATGCCTGATAGTCTTTAATTTGCATGTCCAGGACAGATATTTTATTTTATTGTTTTCACTTTCTCAGAGACGTTGCAGACATAGAATTTAAATGGGCCGTGTTCAGGCCTCTATCACAGATGTGCTATCCAGGATCTGTATAGTCCTTGGTATCTGTCACATCATAAATTGAAGGATCTAGTGGTGTATACCAGTGGTGATGGAGGTCATCAAGCTAAGAAGAAGGCTTTCTGGGCTTCGCTGTCTTGGACGACTCTTGAAGTAGCTGACAGGTACAGAAAGGCCAGAAGGACTGCAGCTTCTGTGATTCTGTGGACAATTGAAGAAACACTCTAAGGAGATTGCATAAACTACTAAAATTGGGTTAAGAACTGTCCAACGTGTTATTAAACACTGGAAGGATAGTGGGGACCCATCGTCTCTGAGGAAGAAATGTGACTGGAAAAACATCCTGAATGATTGTGATTGCCGATCACTTAAACATTTGGTGAAATCAAATCGAAGAAAAAAAATAGTAGAACTGTGGGCTAAAGAGCATTTCCACACGCACAATGTAAGGGGAACTCAAGGGATTGGGACTGAACAGCTGTTTAGCCTTAAGAAAACAACTAATCAGTGAGGCTAACCGGAAAAAAGCTTCAATTTGCTAAGGAGCATAAAGATTGGAGTGTGGAGCAAAGGAAGAAGGTCATGTGGTCTGATGAGTCCAGATTTATCCTGTTCCAGACTGATGGGTGCCTCAGGGTAAGAAGATAGGAGGCAGGTGAAGTGTTGCACCCATCATGCCTAGTGCCGACTGTACAAGCCTATGGGGGCAGTGATCTGGGGCTGCTGCAGTTGGTCAGGTCTAGGTTCAGCAATAGGCATTTGCCTGTCATTTGCGAGGGCATGCATGCCCAGAGGGCGCTGGTCTCTGCCAGGGAAAACCACAAGGGGCAATGCGTATTGCTCCATGAGGCAAAGAGATCGACCTGGGCCCTGCCGAACTGATCCCATATCTGCGGAACCACCTGAGGATGGAGCCTTCATTCCCCCGGGAGAAGCCTCTGGTGGGACAGATAGTCGGCCAGAGAATTCCTTGTCCCCAGTAGGTACATAGCCCTAACGAAGGCAAAGCGAGGGTATGCCTAGGTCCACAGCCTCTGGGCTTCCCTCAGGCACCGCAGCGACCTGGTCCCACCATGGTGGTTGACGTGGAACACTGCAGAGGTGCTGTCCGAACTGATGAACACGTGCTTCCCCTCGAGAGAGGGCAAGAACTGCCTCAGCGGCCAATAAATCGCTTTCACTTCCATGACATTGATGTGTAGATGCCCCTCCTGAGAGCTCCACGGCCCCTGGACGAACCTGCACTGCCACACCACCCCCCCACCCATGAATTCAAGGCCATGCCAAGAAAGACCACCTGCTAGGCTGGGATCAGCAAGCTCTTTTTACGATTCACTGCTACCCCTAGTGCTTCGACATGGGCCAGGACCTTTGATGCCGCCTGCTCTGCCTCTCGAAAGAAAGGGTCACAGAGGAGCCAGTCATCAAGATATGGAAGGATCTTTAACCCCATCAGGCGTAGAGTGCTTAAGACTGCCCTCATGCACCTCATGAAAATCCGATGGGCTGAGGAAAGCTCGAACAGCAGGACCACAAACTCGTAAGCCACACCGTGAAAGGCAAACTGCATGTAATTCCTGTGTTCTGGGTGGACTGGAACTTGGAAGTATGCGTCCTTCAGATCTATGGATGTAAACCATTCTCCTGGACAGATGGTCTGAAGAATATCACACGTGCGGAGCATGCAAAATGACAGGACCTTCAAAAAGCGGTTCAACCCCCTGAGGTCCAACACTGGCCGAAGAAAGCCATCTTTTTTCATAATTAAGTAATAGGTTGAGTAGAACCCGTCGGCCTGTAATGGTGGTGGAACCAACACTATGGCCTCTTTGTCCAGGATACTTTCTATTTCCTTCAGTAGAACCGCAGCTCACGCAGGATTTGTGACAGAGGTCACCTTGACCCCCGATAGAGGTGGGGGCTGACGGTGAACTGCAACCTGTACCCTTAGGACATAGTACTTAACACCCATTCATCTGTGCAGTGGGCCTCCCAATTGGCCAGGTGGAGCCGTGAAAACCTCTTTGCCGTTGGCCTGCAGCCCTCAAGCTGCATTCTGCCGCCTATTCCGGCCACTGGGCGGGCATGGGCCTCTGTTCAGCCCTGCCAGAGCCCCCCAAGTTGCAGCCTGTTCCACCCTGGGCTGACGGCAAGTTCCTGCCACAGTTCGGCTCTGCTGCCCAAACTGTGGACAAGTGGCGGCCCGAAATTGATGGCACGGGACTTGTGAGTCCCATCTCCATGCTTGTGGAACGGGGGGTCACATGGGCCCACCGTGACCACCCCAAGCCTCAGAGGCCTGACCGGACTGCCTAAGGAGTTTTCAGTGCCCTCTTGGTCTCTGGTCCGAACAGCTGGCCCAGGACTACCGGCAGCCTGTGCAAGCTCTGCCTACAATGATCTGAGATTGGGGCCTGCGCCAACCAGACCTGACACCGGGTGACCACTAGGGTGGACAACAAGCGACCTAATTCCCTGGACATGAGTCCGAAGGCGTGAAGGGCAGCGTCATTTGTATCCCCCAGTGCTGCCCCCGTCGTGCCCGGTTGCAGCATCTGGGACTAAGCCAGGAGGAGAACCAAGAGAGAATTGCCGACACGTGCCATACGAGCCGCAATGTTGTATGTTTGGCGCGAAAGGTCGTCCGTCACCCTGCACTAGGCACTTGGACAGCGAGCCTTCCCCTTCAGTGCCTTGTCTGGGGAAAAGACCAATGACTCAATGCAGTGATCCACAGGGGTCATTCGGCCCAGACCATGACCCCCGGGTTGCGCATGGATGCCAGGGTCTGTGCATCCCTACCATGGTTGGAGAAGGTTCTAGGATCCCTCCAGCAGCGCCGAAGTTCCTCCCAGAAAGCCAGTGATGGTGGGACCTCAAACGGAGGGGCTGCTGGAGCCCGACGAAAAAAGGGATTTCCCATGGGACAGACCGCAGGTGCATCGTCCAGACCGACTCTGGCCAATGCTGCCAAAACAATTGCCCGCAGCGGGCCTGGTTCTTCCCCTAGATCAGAGCTAACTGAACTCCTGCGGAAGTTTCCTGAACCATCATTTACTTCATACTCGGGGGCTCCCCCTCTGGACCTCAGGTGCCTAGGGAGTAGTGTCTCTGCTCCCCGAGGGACTGAAACTCAGAATCGGAGGCCCTCACGGAGATCCTGTCATCTGCCAGATCCTCTCCCGCGCCAGCCGAGGCCTCTGTGGGCTGCGATGCTCTTCCGTCTACGCAACCCCCCACCTCCCGGAACACGGTTGAGGCACTGCTGAGGGTGGCCGCTCTGCTGCCAAAACTAGATCCATTACCTGCCATAGCCTGTCCACTCTCACAGACAACGGCAAAATGCTGCAATTCATGCACGGGTCAATCAGAGCCTCACTGAGATGACCCATACTCAGGCATTTGGGACACAGGTCATGGCCGTCCTCCACCTGGAGAGGAGCCCCACACGTGGAGCACGCCAGCATCTTGTCTACAGGTGTGGCAAATGCCACTTTCTATTCTCGACCTGCGTGGAGTGCAAGGAGACACATCCACTCTGTTTACTGCCACTGGCAGTCAGGAAGGAATGAAACAGAATGGTTGTTTGTCTCTATGTGGCCTTGTGATGGATCTGTGACCTGTCTAGGGTGCCTCCTGCCTCTCACTCAGTGATTGCTGGAGATAGGCACCAGCTCCCTGCGACCCAGAAAGTAAAAGCAGGTTAAAAAAAAGGATGGCTGGATGGTTATAATGAACGCTTTCTATAATGAACAGATTAAGCCCTCAGTTGTTGAGGTCTGATAATTTATAGGGGTGAATAAAAACGTAATCTAAAAATTACAGATTTTCCATAATATACATATCAATCTTTATGTCAGGATGGGACGTGAGCGTGGCGAACCCAAGACGCAGACTCATTTTTCAAAAAACAAAAACTGATTTAATAAAACAACAAAACTAGAAAACAAAAAGCTGACGTGGCAGCAAAACAAACTCTAACAAAAAATCCAGATAGTTAACATAGGCGGGATAAGGCAAGGCAAGGCAAAAACAGACAGGGACCAGGGACCAGAGACCAGACTTGAACCAAACATGAACAAACAACAACGATAATGATCCAGCGGGGTGGTGGAGAAAATGACCAGGTTATATGCACAGGGGATAATATGGGAAGTGGGCACAGGTGAGTGATTACAATGACATACAGGTGGAGATGGGCGTGGCAGACCTAACAGGAAAAGTACTGGGGAGGTGGAGAGTGACAGGGCATGAGCAGGAAAACTAAACTGAAACAAGACAATAATCAAAACAACAAACTGAAAATACCAGACTATGACACTTTATTGATGAATTAATTTGGTCTGGTGTCTTTTAATGAGAACTTGAAACAGTAGTAAGAATAAGTACACCCTTTTTACTTCATATTCTCTCTCTCTCTCTCTCTCTCTCTCTCTCTCTCTCTCTCTCTCTCTCTCTCTCTCTCTCTCTCTCTCTCTCTCATTACTTTGTCACAGGTTTCTACCAGGGTAAAATGTTAAAATTTTCTTAAAACGTGTTTAAAAAAAAATTTAAATTATAATTTCCCTCTTTTATACTCATAAACCCTTGAAGGTCCAGCTCTGTTATTCACAAGTACTTAATTGATGGGTTTTTATCTAAAACAATATCTACCCCTAACTGAATTTAGCTAGGAAACAACTTCATATTTTAATTTTTCAAGATGATACTTAAGACTAATATGAGAATAAATATTCAAATTAATTCATATTTACACAATTCCCCTAGTTCTCCAGCTTCTGCAGGTTGGGAAACAGGGAATAAGGCATAACAAAGAACTCTAATAACCTGACAAGTTCTTGAATTAAGTCAAACTAACAATATATTAATTTATTTCAATGGTCTGTTTAGTTCAGAGCAGTGATCACCAACGGTCTGCAGGATGTGTGTGAAATGGGGCTTAATAATAATAACAATAATTAATGTCACTTTTTTCCCATCAAAGGCTGGCCCTTGCAGAGTCTGTTCAGAACAATTCTCACCCCAGTGCAAATTTTGTCCTGCATGTTTCCCTGATCCCTGCTCCAACACACCTGATTCGGTGGTTAAATTACCTCTTCATGTTCTGCAGAAGCCTGGTAATCACCCATTGACTCAAATCAGGTGTGTTGGAGCAGTGAAACAAGGAAAAGATGCAGGATGGTGGTCCTTGAGGACCAGGATTGGACACCACTGGATTAAACACTGCAGATCGGACGCACATTTATATTGTTTTTAATTCAAACTCTGAGGATTTGGATTTTGGGAAAGGGGCACTTAGCGTGTCTGAATCTGCATTTGTTGAGTTGGACACCGGCAATCAGCGGGTCCAAATCCGAAAAGTGTCTGGACGGCCATGTCACGATTCTATCACGTCGAAGATCAAAACAGCTTGGTGGTATACAGACTACAGGATGCGGAAATCAGGTAAGTGTTTTTATTTACAAAGAGAGGTGTAAAGACCGGACTGAAGTGAAATCTGGAAAAACGGAGAAGAATACGGTATGTAATATGACGGAGGATTGAACGAACGAAAATAAGTAAATGGTTTGAGGCTTACAAAAAGTCAGGCGAAGTTCTGCACAGGCTATAGGTTCTGTGGTTACTCCCAAGGTAAGGGTTTTCTGGTAATTGTGTCCAGGAAGAAAACACCAGGCGATCCGTGATCCCCAAGGTGGAGCAATGGTGAAGGAGACAGGAGGACGTCAGCGAGTGAATCAAGGACTGGGCTTTGAACAAGGAACTGGGACCAGACTGGACCTTCAGGCAAGACAGGAAGCGCTGATGAAGATGAGTACAAAAACACAGGTAAGTAACTTCTTTGGTAACAGGCAAAAACTAAAACTGGCTCAGAGACTTTACCACAGGGTAAGCAATGATCCAGCGCTGATCTGGTTCCCACCACAGCCTTAAATACACCAGCTCTTCTGATGCCTCATCTCCTTCAGGTGTGCAGGCGAAAACAACTCCGCTAGCAGGAGGAGTCGGACACGCCCACCAGGAAGTAAAGAACTCACAGATCACCACAGGCCACCTGGTAAAGATCAGTTTTTGGTTTTTTTTTCCAACTTTTCTTCTCTTTTATTAACATAGTTCTAATATTGACATGAAAACTTGGTCTGCAGCCAGAATGAGCGGAACCAAAAGCAGACTCTGAGACAGGATATCACGGTAAGTTATTTATTTACAGGGTGCTATTTACAGTGCAGTATTTACACTGCTGTGATTCAGGAATCTGGAATGACAGGGGAAGGAGCAGGGTGAGTCTCAGGTACCAGTTGGGCATCCAACATGAAGTGCAACAATTAACTGTATGTTCTTTCTTACAAGTCTGAGTCGAGGAGTCGGCACGGAGGTGAGCAGTATTCATCCAGGGGCGGTCCAGGAGATCCGGCGTCCAGAGGGTGTGGTGCTTAGAGGTTCCAGGAAGGTTGGTAAGTCAGAGAGGGAACCAGGTAAGTCTCGAAAGACAGGGTCCAGTAGCAAAAACCTGAGGCAACAGGTAGAGCACAAAAATACAGGGTAAACCTAGCTTAACGTCTTAAAGTTAGAACCTAAGGCTGTGATGCTAACCCAAGTGGCAAGATGCTCCAGCGATGATCTGGAAACAATCGGCAGCTAAAGTACAGGACTGCTCAACACCCGGAATCGGCAACAGCTGGGGAAGAAGGAGGTTAAAGACCATGCCCAAAAGGGCAGGCGGACCCTAGATCCTCACAAATATTAGTTTAGACAAACCTGACTTGAACAGCGATGTGTTTCTGGGACAGGTGAGATGTTCAAACTACAACTTTCTTTGGCAATATCGCAGGGACAATGTGAAGCGGTAAAACTAGCGGAACTAACATAACGGTTTTCTTGTATTGAAGTGGGTGGAGCTCCACTTGGGTTGCTAGGTAAGGAGCTTGGCTCAGCTTGGGGTTGCTAGGTAATGGGGATTGTGATGCAGCAATTCTGAGGTTTTTGAAACAGGCCTTTTTGTAGACACCAGAAAACATTTACTTATTGTCAAAAACCAGCTGGGTGTTTTTTGTTTTGTTTTGCTTTGTTTTTTTTTGCTTGGACTGTTTCTAGAAGCAGTAGATACCAATATGGAAGTACAAAACATGCAAAAAGTGAATTTTCATAATAGGTCCCCTTTAATAAACCTTTGGATAATGGAGTGAACTGTTGAATGGATTTAAATGAGATTCTCAAAATTGGTCTGGTAACAGAGAGAAAGAGTTAGCTGAGAGTCGTGCCCTGAGCACGAACACTTCTTGCAAGACTTTGACATAAGACCATGCAGAATGTTATTTGCAAGGTTTGACCAAAAAAGCTCCTTCCCAGCATAAAAAAATCTTAGTCTAAAACACTGATATGAAACACAGAGGGTGATATGCATTCCTTCATGGAATGCTAGGGTTGTTTTTGATGTCTTTTTACCAGTCACAGCTGCTTTAGTACAAGTCTATTTGTAGTCTAAATTCATACCCTTATAAAAAATGGCATAAATTATTATTTATTTGATCATTGTATTCTTCTAAATTAATTTTTATTAGCGTATATATTTAATGTTTTACTTTTTGTTATAGGAAGAGCACACGCTGTGCTCTTTGTCAGGAGGTGTAGTCACTCCAGAAAGCCAGCTGGAAGAGTCAACGTCTCCTGCAGACACCACTGAAGAAGATCCACTTCCTTTGAGGCCATGGGGAAGGAGCCAGTCACTGCCTGCTTATGCAGACCTAATAATGGTAAATCAGATTAATTCCACTTTTATGCATGACTTTACAAATTGTAATGGGATTTTTAAATGTATCCTTTTTAGCACATTTTCTTTAGTGAAACAACTTTGAAATTAATAAGTGGCTGCGATGAAAAGAATTTGTCAAATTCTATAAATCCTTAATTGTCAGTTAATAATAATAACAGTTGTCATTTAAGTATAAGAAGCACTTGCTATCTTTTACCACAAGAAGACAATATTATTATAATATGCTACAAGTCCATTCCATTCTCTTCCGCTTATCAAGGGTCGGGTCGCGGGGGTAGCAGCCTAAGCAGGGAGACCCAGACTTCCCTCTCCCCAGCCACTTGGGCCAGCTCCTACAGGGGAATCCCAAGGCGTTCCCAGGCCAGCCGAAAAACATAGTCCCTCCAGCGTGTCCTGGGTCTTCCCCTGGGCCTCCTCCCGGTGGGACGTGCCCGGAACACCTCACCAGGGAGGCGTCCAGGAGGCATACT
>NC_051449.1:27294279-27302556 GCF_001649575.2 Kryptolebias marmoratus
ATCAAAGGGCCTGGTACCCCATACTCCTGGAGCACCCCCCACAAGATTCCCCGAGGGACACGGTCGAACGCCTTCTCCAAGTCCACAAAACACATGTAGACTGGTTGGGCAAACTCCCATGCACCCTCAAGGACCCTGCTGAAGGTATGGAGCTGGTCCAGTGTTCCACGGCCAGGACGAAAACCACACTGCTCTTCCTGAATCCGAGGTTCGACTATCCGACGGACCCTCCTCTCCAGAACCCCCGAATAGACTTTACCAGGGAGGCTTAAGAGTGTGAACCCTCTGTAATTGAACTGCGACCTAGGGTGTCCTGGTGCCAAGAACACATATGGACACCCTTATGTTTGAACATGGTGTTCGTTATGGACAAACCATGACGAGCACAGAAGTCCAACAACAGAACACCGCTCGGGTTCAGATCAGGGGGTCCGTTTTTCCCAACCACACCCCTCCAGGTCTCACTGTCATTGCCCACATGAGCATTGAAGTCCCCCAGCAAAACAAGGGAGTCCCCAGGAGGGGCACCCTCCAGTAACCCTTCCAAGGACTCCAAAAAGGGTGGGTAATCTGAACTGCTGTTTGGCGCATAAACGCAAACAACAGTCAGGACCCGTCCCTCCACACGTAGGCGGAGAGAGACTACCCTCTCGTTCACCGGGGTAAACCCCAACATGCAACAGGTATGCCCACTCCTGCTCGGTGCCTCTCGCCGTGGGCAACTCCAGAGTGAAAGAGTGTCCAACCCCTCTCAAGGAGACTTGTTCCAGAGCCAGAGCCGTGCGTTGAGGTGAGCCCAACTATTTCCAGCCGGAACCTCTCAACCTCACACACCAGCTCAGGCTCCTTCCCCACCAGAGAGGTGACATTCCACGTCCCAAGAGCCAGCTTCTGTAGCCGAGGATCAGACCGCCAAGGTCCCCGCCTTCAGCCACCACCCATCTCACATTGCACCCGACCCCTTTGGTACAAGTCAGCAGTGCCATTTAGTGACCTAAAGTAATAACAGTAACAACAATAACATGAATGCATTCAATGTGTAAACCTTTTTCTCAGGCTAGAGACAGGGATTCAAGTGCGCGAGACCCCATGTGAGTATTTTTAGTCTAAACAGATGTCTCGGCAAAAATTGTAATAATATGGTCTAGCATTGATTTGTTTAAAAAAACAAAAAACAATTTTGTTTGTTTTGAAACAAACATATTTCATAGGGGTTTGAATTTGGATCCCATGAAGGGATTATTCATTATCCATTACACCAACTTGTCACATTATGTTTTGGTCTGTGCTTCCCCATTTTATGACATAACCATGAGCACATGATCGCATATGCTTTTGTCTTTACAGTTCTTTTTTTTTTCTGTCTGTCTTTTGTATTTGACTCAACCAGGGTGCTGTTGGTTTATCTTTCTGCAATAACCTGGGAGGCACCAGAGAAGAAGATGACAGTGGGACGAGCTCACCAAAGGTAGCATTGTTACCACAGATTAATCATTACAAAAAAAGTTACAAAAATGGTTAGAAAAACATTTTGGGAGTACTTTACATTGAATGTAAACTTTTTAATATTTTGATTATTTTTGCAGTCCTAACAAATTGTAACATTCTGTTTATGTTACGGGTCCCAGGATTGGCACCGTGGTGTTACGTCCACCAGGTTCGTTTGGTGGGGTAACATGAAAGGAGACCAAACAAGGATTTTCGTACTTAAACAAAATATTTTTTTTAAATGTGCTAAAGAAGTAAAACCTGTGAAGGAATACCTGAAATGAGAAACCAAAGTCAGATTAATCAAAACCCATTAATAATCCGTGTATCATTCGTTCTTTCAAAAGACAGTTACACAAAGTGTTTCACTGTAAAGATGGTCTGTCGGATTTAGGTGATGTCATGTTGGGTTCTAGTCCGTTTACCCACATGCAAGAACACACTAAGAGAAGCAATATGAAAAAAACAACAATATTTATTTAAGGGAAAGGGGAGGGGGAGATCAGGGGAAAACAGTCCTGGATTCGGGAGGGGGAACCGGTCGTCGAACTGTTTATGAGAGGAAAGGTGTAAATTCAGGACAGATCCAAGGAAATATTTCAGAGGCTGTTCTCAGAGGATTCTTACTTGAAGGCGGAGTGAGATTTTCTTGTGGCGGCAGCCGGAGAAGCGAGTTTCCGTTGGAGAGCGAGCTGACATCGGAGCGGGGTCCAGATGGCTAGCTCCCGGAGCTACGAACGCCGGCAGGGACAGCCGGAGGCGAAACAGAGGGAATCCACGGGTGGGACCTTGGAGGCGAGTGCACGAGGATGGCAACCGATTGGTATCACCAATGGCGTCGTGAGGAAACACAGGGGAACTTCCAGACGGGAAACAGACGTCCACCACGAGGAGCCTCAGGGGAACAATGAGGAAATCTGTCAGAGAGAACACAGGGAGCGATCAAAGCTGGTTCGTACGTAGAAGGCTTTCACAAGTGAAACGTTTACCAGTAGAGGCAAACACTCAGGCACTGGAGTGTCAGCTAGTCGCTCCTTATGAAACACCTCAGCAGCTCTCAGATTAGACACAGGTGTGTCTACAGGTTGGCCGCCGCACCTCTCCAGGGGTTCCGCCCAGTGGCGGCATCTGGTAGCTGTGAGGGGAAGTAGCAACCTCCCAGGAAACCAGGACAACACAGAGAAAAAGGAAAACAAAACACAAAAGACTCCAACCTAACAGGTGACCCGGAAGTTTAGTAAGAAGTCCTAGCAAACAGACAAACGTTAGCTTGTTACCGGCCACCATAAACATTGTTTACATAGACACCTCGAAGACTGGGGCTGTCTGCTGGAGCTGACGAGTCAGCGCAGCTGCCATCTTGGCTGGGTCCTTCACACGCCCCCCAGTTCATTTTTTTGTACTGAGGAAGCTGTATGTCCAACTAAAATAATCAAAACTCTCTGAATCTTAACCCGATTTTCACACAGTTTGGTTTGTTACAAATGGCAGAGATGTAGTTCTGATACAGGCTGCTTTCACTCATTGAAAATACATACTATCATGCTAAAATACTTTGTTTTATGATCTTTAAAAAAAGACAGACATATAGTATGGCATATTAATAAATGTATATTTCAATACATTTCATATTTTAATAAAGAAACAAGTTTGATTGTTCATTTCAATTTATTTCACTCAGTTTCCTTAAAGCTGACCCACATTGCTCTTATTTGTTATTTCATTTTATTTACTTTTTTATCTAAGTTTTGTCAGGTTGGATTCTGTTTAGTTTTCTTTGTTTTGGGAAGCCCGCTGTTTCCACATTTCCCCCACCAGATGACGCCTGTGAGCAGAGCCCCTGGAGCAGCGGGTGGGAGAACCTGGAGACACACCTGTGGCGCATTAGGAGGACTGATACTGTGGATTTTTAAGAAGCAGCGAGCTGACGCATCGTCGCCTGGGTGTTTGTTTACCTGGTAATCAAACGTTCCAGTGAGAGGCCCTCTGAGTAAGCTCCCGAAGTAACACTATCTGTGTTTGTTCTCCTTGTCAGGTTTTGCCTGAGGTTCCCAGTGGTTCTCAAGACCAGAGTTTATGCTACTCCTGCGAACCCTCTGTCTGCTTCCTCACGACGCCATTGGTATTACCAATCCGTTGCCTTCCACGGGCACTCCCTTCCTGGTCTCTTCGTTCTCTGTGGATTCCTTCGTGATGCGGCAGTACGTACCTGCTTGTGCCCAGAGCCTTCCGACTTCTCAGTCGCCGGATCATTGTCAGCCGTCAGCTCGCCCTCCACACAGCCATCTTTCCTGTCCGTCCTCCCACGGTCCTTGGTTCTCCTCGCTGCCTCCGGATCCCCGTCTGCTCCTATAAGTAACTTACCCAGCTCTAAATAAGCCTCCGTCATAAGATTTGTTTCTCCCAGTTTACCAAAGCCTTACATCTACCTCTCATCTACAGTGGTTGCTCTGGTGGTACCGATCCTGATTCCTGCCCCACACTCACTCCCTTTCCCCTTCCCCGTTACAATAAATCATATTGTTGTTTTGAAATACACGCCTCCTGATTGTGTTCTTGCATGTGGGTTCAAAGACTGGAACTAAACATGACAGAACACTCAGGCCAACAGTTAACCCCTGCAGATGCTATTAGGAGAGCCTTGTCCGAACAACAAGAACTTATACAATCACATCATGCCGCTCTGCGTGAGCTGGGATCACGACAAGCCGAAACTAATCATCGCTTAACACAATTATCCAATTTTCTTCAAGGTCCGTCTCAACAGGGTACGAACACACCGTCCCCATCCTCAGAGGTTCAGAGTTCATCCCCCGCGGCTACATTTTCTGAGGTACGTCCCCCAGCACCTGATAAATTTTCTGGAGAGGTGAAGAACTGTAAAGGATTCATTTTACAATGTGGAATAATATTTAATCATTCACCTCAAAGTTTCCGCCATGATGACGCAAAGATAGCGTATATGTTGTCCCTGTTAACTGGACGAGCCCTGGAATGGGCTGAAGCGAAGTTTCCCTCTCCCACAAACTTTGGGTGTACATTCTCTGATTTTTTGCAAGATTTCAAACAGGTTTTCTATAGGGATACCGACAAGACCTCCGTTTCCCGTGATTTGTGGAAGCTTAAGCAGGGTCAACAGACTGTATCAGAATTTGCTATAGATTTCAGAATAAAGGCAGTCGCTTCCGGCTGGGACACAGCCGCACTGAAAAGTGCATTTTTCCACACATTGAATGAACAGATAAAAGATGAATTAGCCAACCTAGACGAGCCTGAGTCCTTAGAAGACTTTATAAGTTTAACCATCAAATCAGATAACTGCATAAGATCACGCATCAAGGAACGAACTCGCCGCAGTTTTCATTTACAGAGTCCGTCAACTGTCTCATCTGTACAACCAGTTTCAGCAGCTGCCCCCGAACCAGAACCCATGCAACTGGGACACGCTCGTCTGACCCCGGAGGAGAGACATAGAAGGTTAAACTCTCGCCTGTGTCTCTACTGTGGTGAGTCCGGACACTTTATTTAGGTTATTATTAACCTCAACTCAATCTCGTCTTCTTCTTCAAGCTACCCTGATAAATAACAACCTGTCAGCTCTAATCGACTCCAGTTGTGAGCAAAACTTAATCGATGCTTCTTTAGTCGAACAGATGGACATCCAGATCGACCCTCTTCCGGCTCATCTTCAAGTTACTGCTCTCAATGGAGAGGCCTTACCACAGATCACACACAAGACCAAACCTGTCCGTCTCATCATTTCCGGTAACCACTCTGAGAACATTTCATTCTTTGTCTTTAGTGCTACCAGTTCACCCATTGTTCTGGACTATAACTGGTTAACTGCCCACAACCCGCACATAAACTGGGTTAAAGCACATGTTGAATCTTGGTCCTCCAACTGTCATGCCACCTGTCTTTGTTTTGCAGTTCCCTCGAGCTCCACGCCTGAGGGGAACTCCGAAAGCGAACCCCCAGATCTCTCCGTAGTTCCCGTTGAGTACCATGATCTTGCTCCTGTATTTAGTAAGGATAAGGCCTTGTCACTTCCACCTCATCGCCCATATGATTGCGCCATTGACCTTCTGCCCGGCGCTCCTCTGCCCAACAGCCGTCTATATAACATCTCACGTCCTGAATGCCAAACAATGGAAAAATACATTAATGATTTATTAGCTGCCGGCATTATCCGTTCATCCACTTCACCTCTTGGAGCAGGATTTTTCTTTGTAGGAAAGAAAGACGGCTCATTACGACCTTGCATAGACTACAGAGGCTTAAATCAAATCACTATAAAAAATAAATATCCTCTTCCACTCCTCTCATCAGCTTTCGAACCGGTTTAGGGTGCAACCGTGTTCACCAAACTGGATCTTAGAAATGCTTACCATCTCCTTCGTATCCGAGAAGGAGATGAATGGAAAACCACCTTCAAGACGCCTATGGGGCATTTTGAATACTTAGTCATGCCCTTTGGTCTTTCGAACGCTCCTGCCTTTTTCCAAGCCCTGGTGAATTATGTTTTAAGAGACTTTATCAATGATTTCGTTTTTGTCTATTTAGATGACATTCTGATTTATTCCAGCTCCTTGGGGGAACACAAGTCCCACGTCCGACAAGTTCTCCAGCGTCTTATGGAGAATCGACTCTACGTTAAAGCCGAGAAGTGAGTTCCATCAACCCTCGGTCACCTTCCTCGGATATGTCCTTGAAGGTGGACAGGTAAGACCGTCGGAGGACAAAATAAAAACTGTGTTGGAGTGGCCCAGACCTGAGACTCGTAAGCAGTTACAACGGTTCCTAGGATTTGCCAACTTTTATTGCCATTTTATACGTAACTACAGTCAGACGGCCTCTCCTCTAACAGCACTTACCTCCTCCAAGACCACGTTTTCCTGGACGCCCAAAGCAGAAGAAGCCTTTACTCAGTTAAAGTCCCTGTTTGCCAACGCACCCATCCTCATCCAGCCCGATCCCACCAAAAAATTTGTTCTTGAGGTCGATGCTTCTGATTCAGGAGTAGGGGCCGTCCTGTCCCAAGTCTCTTCCAATGATGGAAAGTCTCACCCATGTGCTTTCTTCTCTCGCAGACTGTCTCCTGCAGAGAGAAACTATGACGTAGGAGATCGAGAGCTACTAGCTATAAAGCTAGCCCTGGAGGAATGGCGACACTGGCTGGAGGGAGCGGAACACCCCGTTGTGGTTTGGACCGACCACAAAAATCTTGCTTATCTTCAGTCGGCCAAACAAAACAACCCACAACAGTCCCGCTGGTCAGTATTCTTTTCCCGGTTTAACCTCTCCATCAGGGTCCAAGAATGTTAAACCAGACACCCTCTCCAGACTCTACACCCCTGACGACTCGGAGGAGGGACTGGCACATTTGCTACCCCCGAGTTGCACAGTCGGGGTAGTCACTTGGGAGATCGAGGATATTCTTCGACAAGCTCAGCGACAAGAGCCACCTCCGGAGTCCTGCCCCCGTGGAAGGACTTATGTTCCCACCTCGGTCCAAGCCCACTTCCTACAATGGATACACTCATCCAGATTCTCAGGACACCCAGGGGTAAGCCGCACCATTGAGTTGGTCAATCGAAGATTTTGGTGGGGGTCTGTGCATAGAGATGTCAAGGAGTTCATTCTCGCCTGCCCCACCTGTTCAAGAAATAAATCTTCTCATCAACCACCCTCTGGCTTACTTCAACCCCTACCTGTTCCAAAGCGACCATGGTCACACATTGCCATCGATTTTGTCACTGGGCTTCCACCCTCAAAAGGTATGACCACCATTTTCACCATCATAGACCGTTTTTCTAAAGCCTGCCATCTCATCCCTCTCTGCAAGTTGCCCACCTCCTCTCAAACAGCCCTTCTGCTCTTCAAACATGTATTCAAGCTGCACGGCATGCCTCAGGAGATCCTTTCAGACCGTGGCCCCCAGTTCATCTCTCAGGTTTGGAAACAGTTCTGTTCCGCCCTGGGGGCAAGACCTGTTCTCTCTTTTGGTTATCATCCACAAATGGACAGACGGAGAGGATGAACCAGGAGATGGAGGCCACTCTTCGCTGCATTTCCTCGTCCAACCCCGGAAATTGGGCCCAGTATCTCTCTTGGGTGGAGTACGCCCACAACAGTCATGTGTCTGCAGCTACCGGTCTATCCCCTTTTGAGGTTTCCTTGGGTTACCAGCCGCCATTGCTATCCGCCGACGAAGACAAGATCTCGGTAACCTCTGTTCAACATCACATCCGCCATTGCAATAGAATCTGGAAGGACACAATTTCTGCATTAAACAATACAGCCGCACAAAATAAACGTCTGGCCGACCGCAGAAGAACCCCTGATCCTGTTTATACTGCGGGCCAGAAGGTTTGGCTGTCCACTAGGGACATACCACTGAAGTCTCTGTCGAAAAAACTCTCCCAGGTTCATTGGCCCGTTTGAAATCCTAACTGTCATCAGTCCCACCGCTGTCCGTCTCTGTTTACCCTCCTCCCTGCGCATTCATCCCACCTTCCACGTTTCCCAGATCAAGCAAGTCCTGTCCAGTCCCTTGTGCCCTCCGGCCGAACCCCCTCCTCCCACCCGTGACATTGATGGTCACCCGGCATACTCCATTCGCCGGATTATTGACTCCCGTCGACGAGGTTGTGTGTTCCAGTACCTCGTCAACTGGGAGGGTTATGGTCCGGAGGAACGCTCTTGGGTTTCCCGTTCCTTCATCCTCAACTCTTCTTTGATTAGTGATTATGCTGCCTCTTAGCCATCCACCTCCTCTCGGCCACCAGG
>NC_051449.1:27303256-27308357 GCF_001649575.2 Kryptolebias marmoratus
ACCAGCTCAGGCTCCTTCCCCACCAGAGAGGTGACATTCCACGTCCCAAGAGCCAGCTTCTGTAGCCGAGGATCAGACCGCCAAGGTCCCCGCCTTCAGCCACCACCCATCTCACATTGCACCCGACCCCTTTGGTACAAGTCAGCAGTGCCATTTAGTGACCTAAAGTAATAACAGTAACAACAATAACATGAATGCATTCAATGTGTAAACCTTTTTCTCAGGCTAGAGACAGGGATTCAAGTGCGCGAGACCCCATGTGAGTATTTTTAGTCTAAACAGATGTCTCGGCAAAAATTGTAATAATATGGTCTAGCATTGATTTGTTTAAAAAAACAAAAAACAATTTTGTTTGTTTTGAAACAAACATATTTCATAGGGGTTTGAATTTGGATCCCATGAAGGGATTATTCATTATCCATTACACCAACTTGTCACATTATGTTTTGGTCTGTGCTTCCCCATTTTATGACATAACCATGAGCACATGATCGCATATGCTTTTGTCTTTACAGTTCTTTTTTTTTTCTGTCTGTCTTTTGTATTTGACTCAACCAGGGTGCTGTTGGTTTATCTTTCTGCAATAACCTGGGAGGCACCAGAGAAGAAGATGACAGTGGGACGAGCTCACCAAAGGTAGCATTGTTACCACAGATTAATCATTACAAAAAAAGTTACAAAAATGGTTAGAAAAACATTTTGGGAGTACTTTACATTGAATGTAAACTTTTTAATATTTTGATTATTTTTGCAGTCCTAACAAATTGTAACATTCTGTTTATGTTACGGGTCCCAGGATTGGCACCGTGGTGTTACGTCCACCAGGTTCGTTTGGTGGGGTAACATGAAAGGAGACCAAACAAGGATTTTCGTACTTAAACAAAATATTTTTTTTAAATGTGCTAAAGAAGTAAAACCTGTGAAGGAATACCTGAAATGAGAAACCAAAGTCAGATTAATCAAAACCCATTAATAATCCGTGTATCATTCGTTCTTTCAAAAGACAGTTACACAAAGTGTTTCACTGTAAAGATGGTCTGTCGGATTTAGGTGATGTCATGTTGGGTTCTAGTCCGTTTACCCACATGCAAGAACACACTAAGAGAAGCAATATGAAAAAAACAACAATATTTATTTAAGGGAAAGGGGAGGGGGAGATCAGGGGAAAACAGTCCTGGATTCGGGAGGGGGAACCGGTCGTCGAACTGTTTATGAGAGGAAAGGTGTAAATTCAGGACAGATCCAAGGAAATATTTCAGAGGCTGTTCTCAGAGGATTCTTACTTGAAGGCGGAGTGAGATTTTCTTGTGGCGGCAGCCGGAGAAGCGAGTTTCCGTTGGAGAGCGAGCTGACATCGGAGCGGGGTCCAGATGGCTAGCTCCCGGAGCTACGAACGCCGGCAGGGACAGCCGGAGGCGAAACAGAGGGAATCCACGGGTGGGACCTTGGAGGCGAGTGCACGAGGATGGCAACCGATTGGTATCACCAATGGCGTCGTGAGGAAACACAGGGGAACTTCCAGACGGGAAACAGACGTCCACCACGAGGAGCCTCAGGGGAACAATGAGGAAATCTGTCAGAGAGAACACAGGGAGCGATCAAAGCTGGTTCGTACGTAGAAGGCTTTCACAAGTGAAACGTTTACCAGTAGAGGCAAACACTCAGGCACTGGAGTGTCAGCTAGTCGCTCCTTATGAAACACCTCAGCAGCTCTCAGATTAGACACAGGTGTGTCTACAGGTTGGCCGCCGCACCTCTCCAGGGGTTCCGCCCAGTGGCGGCATCTGGTAGCTGTGAGGGGAAGTAGCAACCTCCCAGGAAACCAGGACAACACAGAGAAAAAGGAAAACAAAACACAAAAGACTCCAACCTAACAGGTGACCCGGAAGTTTAGTAAGAAGTCCTAGCAAACAGACAAACGTTAGCTTGTTACCGGCCACCATAAACATTGTTTACATAGACACCTCGAAGACTGGGGCTGTCTGCTGGAGCTGACGAGTCAGCGCAGCTGCCATCTTGGCTGGGTCCTTCACACGCCCCCCAGTTCATTTTTTTGTACTGAGGAAGCTGTATGTCCAACTAAAATAATCAAAACTCTCTGAATCTTAACCCGATTTTCACACAGTTTGGTTTGTTACAAATGGCAGAGATGTAGTTCTGATACAGGCTGCTTTCACTCATTGAAAATACATACTATCATGCTAAAATACTTTGTTTTATGATCTTTAAAAAAAGACAGACATATAGTATGGCATATTAATAAATGTATATTTCAATACATTTCATATTTTAATAAAGAAACAAGTTTGATTGTTCATTTCAATTTATTTCACTCAGTTTCCTTAAAGCTGACCCACATTGCTCTTATTTGTTATTTCATTTTATTTACTTTTTTATCTAAGTTTTGTCAGGTTGGATTCTGTTTAGTTTTCTTTGTTTTGGGAAGCCCGCTGTTTCCACATTTCCCCCACCAGATGACGCCTGTGAGCAGAGCCCCTGGAGCAGCGGGTGGGAGAACCTGGAGACACACCTGTGGCGCATTAGGAGGACTGATACTGTGGATTTTTAAGAAGCAGCGAGCTGACGCATCGTCGCCTGGGTGTTTGTTTACCTGGTAATCAAACGTTCCAGTGAGAGGCCCTCTGAGTAAGCTCCCGAAGTAACACTATCTGTGTTTGTTCTCCTTGTCAGGTTTTGCCTGAGGTTCCCAGTGGTTCTCAAGACCAGAGTTTATGCTACTCCTGCGAACCCTCTGTCTGCTTCCTCACGACGCCATTGGTATTACCAATCCGTTGCCTTCCACGGGCACTCCCTTCCTGGTCTCTTCGTTCTCTGTGGATTCCTTCGTGATGCGGCAGTACGTACCTGCTTGTGCCCAGAGCCTTCCGACTTCTCAGTCGCCGGATCATTGTCAGCCGTCAGCTCGCCCTCCACACAGCCATCTTTCCCGTCCGTCCTCCCACGGTCCTTGGTTCTCCTCGCCGCCTCCGGATCCCCGTCTGCTCCTATAAGTAACTCACCCAGCTCTAAAGTAAGCCTCCGTCATAAGATTTGTTTCTCCCAGTTTACCAAAGCCTTACATCTACCTCTCATCTACAGTGGTTGTTCTGGTGGTACCAATCCTGATTCCTGCCCCACACTCACTCCCTTTCCCCTTCCCCGTTACAATAAATCATATTGTTGTTTTGAAATAGACGCCTCCTGATTGTGTTCTTGCATGTGGGTTCAAAGACTGGAACTAAACATGACAAGTTGTTTATCTTGTTTCTATTAAAATGTATCTGTTAGCTGGCTTTTGGTACTCTTAGTTAGCCTTACAGTCCCTTTATTTTACTTATCTTAGTTTTTACCACGTAGATCTTTTATTAAAATATTAAAATGTTTTTAACTCTTAGCTGGCCATCGGTACATCAGTTAGCCTTTGGTATCTAAAATTTAGCTTTTATCACGTTTCATTAACGTTTTTAAATCCTAGTCTAGTTTATGTTCACTTTTATTATATCCTAGTTTGGTTTTTCTCAGCTTATTTTTATTTTCAGTTTATTTTTAGTTTGACTTGTTTTAGATAAGTTTTACTCTGTATTTTTATGTAACTTTAAATTGGGTGTGTGTTTTCATGGCTTCTGTTTGGCTGAGGGTTTTAAACTCTAGTTTAGTTTATGTTATATTGTAGTTTGGTTCTCCTCAATTTATCTTTAGTTTATCTTTAGTACGACCTAGTCTTATTTAGTGTCTCATGTTTTAGATATGTTTAGCTCTATATTTTCGATATCGTTGTGTGTGTTTTATGACTCTGTATTTTTTATGTTTGCATGTTGTACAGCACTTTGCTGAAAAGTGGTATATAAATAAATTTGACTTTGACTTTGAGTCACACACAATCCTCAGCCTTCTGTATACACCACATCAAAAATTTCTTTATATTTTTGCGTGCTGTGCATGCACACACACATGCACATTTTTTTAAAGGCCTGGAAAACTAATCTTTGAAAACTCCAGGTCATTCCAGGGTCTCACACTGCCCTGTTTTAACTGGGGCTGGAGAGCTGAGGTTCACTTTCAGGGAGAGAAAGGTCCACTGGAAGGCTCTCTGCAGCTTTCCTTCAGGTTTATGTGTTCCTAGAATATAAGACACATAATACTTAAAAAAAAAATTTAATTGAAAACAACTTGAAAAGGTTTTAGTATCCTACAATGTATTGTAATGCACAATACATCATTAATTCCTAAACATGCAGGAAGAACTAACAGATAAAAACAGGTTTAACAAAGTGTAATATTAACTTTAGTTTTACATATGAATCATTTCTGTTAACATGTACAGTAAAAAAAAATCACCTCCTTTTTGGAGATGAGCTGGGAAGTTAAAGACAGGTGGGGTCACATCATCTCTAAGCTGGTCCTTAAAGTCATCTGGTTTGAAATGTTCACTAGAGAGATGAGATGACTCTGTAGCAACAAAACCCTCCCTTCTTACCGCAACTTCCCATTGCCTCCTTAAATCTGTGTTACTGGGAAACCTTCAAAATGTGAAGAAAAAAAAGCTAATGAGAAAGAGCATCAGTTCTTCCTGTTAGCATTTCCTTGTTTGCCAAATAACGTTAGCTACAATGACATAATATAATAAATGGTCAAGTAACCAAAATTATTTTTCGATCTTACTTGTGAAATGTAATCCCATGTGATATAAAATACGGTCATAGCTGCTCGCTCTGTGTTTACTCCTGTCGGCTTATAAAATGTATTGAAATATCTATTTATTAATATGCCATACCATATGTCTGTCTTTGTTAAAAAGCATAAAACAAAGTATTTTAGCATGAAAGTACGTATTTTTAATGTGTGGAAGTGTCCTGTATCAGAACTACATCTCTGCTGTTTGTAACAAACCAAACTGTGTGAAAATCGAGTAAAAATTCACCGAGTTCTGATTAGTTTTAGTTGGCCATACAGCTTCTGTATGGCCAAGCTTCTAGTGGTCATTTATTGTACCCATGTAATGACAGTTGTAAATAAACAGTTTTAGTTACACCCCTTAATTACACCTAAGGGGTATGGATATATATATATATATATATATATATATATATATATATATATA
>NC_051449.1:27311487-27342780 GCF_001649575.2 Kryptolebias marmoratus
CCCTGGTGAGGTGTTCTGGGCACGTCCCACCGGGAGGAGGCCCAGAGGAAGACCCAGGACACGCTGGAGGGACTATCTTTCTCGGCTGGCCTGGGAATGCCTTGGGATTCCCCCGGAGGAGCTGGCCCAAGTGGCTGGGGAGGCTTAGGCTGCTGCCCCCGCGACCCGACCCCGGATAAGCGGAAGAGAATGGATGGATGGATGGATGGATGTCTGTGTGTATCGGGCGACTCGTGCACACGTATTTAACAATTTGTAGACGTAGGAGAAGGTTCGTAATTCGTCATTATCAGCTTTGTAAGGTTGAAACAAAAAGTCGCCTGATACACACAGACAAAACTGTATTACAACTATCCAAAGTTACACACAAAGATAATTTTGCTAAACAAACAAAAAGTGGTCACACAATTATTTTGGGTGTACTACATTTACAGTTTTTTTCATTACAATTATTATTAATATTATTGTAACAGCTTAACAAGACAAGCACTTATCACTGTTCATGCAAAATGTGTAGTTTGGGTGTGAATCCTAAAATTCTGATGTACTGCCTGTAAACAGGACATGGACAGATCGGACATAGATGAAGACCCAGAGGACAGAGAACTCAACAACACAGGTTGCAAGAAGCGAGAGGAAGTGTGTACTTTTAACCCAAACCTCCTAAGTCAACTGGACTTCTACCAAGACAACCCATTTACTCACTGCCAGACTGATGGTGCGTATCTGATGTGGCGCTAAAAAGAAAATACCTTGATTTCTTCCTCAGGGCTCTGTTTTTTTGTTTTTTGTGTTTTTTGTTTGTTTGTTTTATTTTTGTTTCGTTTTTTTTGTTTGTTTTCCTGTTTGCGCAAAATCTTTGCAACCTCTCTCACACTCAGCAGGAAGGCTGAGACTGGTTTTACTACACTGTTTGTGGGTTTTTACTTAGATCTGACTTGACAGAGTTATCTTCTGAACTTGTACCTGGAAACAATCTGAGCAAGCACGACATTGATTTTTTTAAATTTTTTATTTTTATTTTTAAATCAATAATTTTTTTTAAAATTTTATTTATCCCTTATATTATTTAATCATGTAAATAACATAATATAGAATGTGAGCTTTTCAGGTCAGGAGCCTACTAAATAAACTTTGTCTAGCACTGCAAAACTTGCTTGAAAGTTGAAAATAAGATTAGTACAACTCATTTTCCATGTTATTTTAACAGAGGAAGGCAAAGCGATTTTGTGTATAATACTGTTAATAAAATTTAAACACCAAACTATGCAAGCCTTTTTTAGAAAATTAAAAGTAAACCACTTTAAACTTTTAATTCTTCAATCCATTTTCTCTACCTGCTTCTCCTTTCTGGGTCACGGGGAGCTGGTCCCTATTTCTAGCAGTCACTGTGTGAGAGGCGGGGTACACCCTGTACACGTCCCAAGTCTATCACAGCGCCATTTTAAACTAATAAATCATGTAATGCATCCCAAAAGATATTTTTGTGAATATTAAAATTTATCCAGTTTTTTAGATATTTACTTCCTGAATGTCCTGTAGCAAAAGGCAACTTTTATCACGTTTATATCAAAGGCAAATTACACTTTTGATTTTCAGTGTTAACCGAAGAGCTGGCTATTTTTTTGCAGAATGCCTTTTTTTGATGATCTGTAGCAGAACATGGTGTTTAAAGCAGCACTTTCTGTTTTCCCCTTATAGCAGCAAACCTCTGAAGTGTTAAAAATGTTTAACTTTCAGGTGGAGTTCAGAGAAAGACTGTGTCTGAACATTGTATTAATGAAATGTCTAACAGGCTAACAAACTATTAGTAAAAACAGATAAAACATTTTTCCCTCATTATATTAGTATAATTCTATTTCATAAATTGTACTCACATGTTGAAGAAAACTGCTGAAATAAGGCTTTTCTATTGTCAATATAAACATAAATAATATTTTATAAGTTATTTTGTGTCAAAGCTACAAAGGACTGCTTCTAAAAAAACAAAGAGCCACATATAGCTCTTTGCTTTTTCATTTCTGAAAAAGTGGGTATTATTTTTGTGGGGTGTTGTTGCCTAACTCCAGAGGTCACTATGCAAAAGGTAGGGTAAAACCTGGTAAGATAGCAAGTCCATCACAGAGCCACATAGACACAAATGAGACAAACAACCATTCACGCTCTCAGTCACAGGTAGGGACAATTTAAAGTTACCAATACATGTTCTTGGTCAATGAGAGGAAACTGGAGTACCTAGAGAAAACCCACACATGCATGAGTAGAACATGCAAACTTCACACAAAAAGGCCTCAGGCCGGGAATCGAACCTGCAATCATTTTGCTGTGAGCCAACAGCTCTAACCACTGTTCCGCTGTGTCTCCTCATATGAGATGATATAGATTAAAACTCTGGCATTAAAAGCAGCAAGTAATATGGATTTTTAAAAAGTATTAATTAAAAGTAACAAGTAACAAAAGAAGTGCCAGTGTACACTCTGCCAGTATGAGTTCAAATTTATGTGATAGTTCTGGTAAGCATTAGCTGAATTAAACTGCATAATTTTGTTATTTAACAGTTAACTGAATATCTGAACCATGTACTGATATGTTCTAAAGCAAAAACATTTTTGTTGTATTTTATTTGTAGATGATCTCTTCAATGAAGACCTATTTACTAAAACTGACTCATCTGGTGGGTAATTATCTTCGTGCTTTCTTGTAAATATGATTAGCTTTTGCAGAATCTGGCTTTCTTTGGTTCACACTTTCATGATTAATGCCGCTTCAAAAGTCCACCTGAAGTATATAGCATTTGGTAACTATGTTTTTCCAGATGGATTTGCTTCAGACCCTTTCAAAGGCAGCAACCCCTTTGCGGCAGATATTTTGTTTCCAGAGACAGCTGTGGAATCTAATGAGGCAGCTGGAAATGTTGGTGAGGATGAAGACATTAGTCTGTCCTGTGCTGAAAACAAAGCCTCAACAGGAACTCAGTGCTTTGAGTCAGAATTTCCAGATGAAGACAGTGACATAGAGATCAGTTACAGCAGAGAAGACTTGGACACCATTGATGTTGGACATGATTCCTGCGGATTTAAACCCATACAAAGCTCATCAGAAGAGCACGTGCCTGAGCTGAGACACAGCTGGAAGTCTCAGGGTCAGTATTCTGTAGAATCAGACCCTAATGGTTATGAGCTTGATCTCTGTCCTATGTCCCCTCCTTCTGACATAGAGGAACACAGTATTGGATCACTGGCAGACAAGGCTACTGAGGCAGAGGAAAAAGGTACAGTAATGCATACTTAAATCTGTTAAACATGAAGATCTTAGGTCCAACTGAGTAATTTTAGATATTAACCCGTCTACAGTTTTAAAAAGCTTTAAGTTTTGCAACTGACATTTATTATCTAAAACCTGCAATATTCTAAATGATTTTGTATACAGAATTGTAGCTGTTAAAAATATCATAGTTTTGATTGCAATGCTTAGGAATACAATGAAATCTTGCAAGATTAAAATGTTGCAAGATTTTTTTGTCAAGTTAAAAAACTGTCTTGCAAAACATAATAATAATAATAATAATAATAATAATAATAATAATCAATTTAATTTATAATTCACTTTTCATTAATAAAAATCTCAAAGTGCTACATGGTACATCTAAAAACATAAAATCAACAATCAAAAACAATAAAAAGACTGTCATTTAAAAGTGGAATCTCAAAGTGCTACATGGTACATCTAAAAACATAAAATCAACAATCAAAAACAATAAAAAGACTGTCATTTAAAAGTGGAGTAGGCTTGTCTAAAAAGGAAAGTTTTCAAGCCAGTTTTAAAATCGGACAATAGCTGCGGGGGTCTCAAATAGTCCCNTCTTGATCGAGGAAGGTGGAGAAGATTGCAGGCTTGGGATCGTAGGGGTCTAGAAGTTGAATGTGAAGTAAGGAGGTCCTTCAGATAATCCGGTGAGGTTCCATATAGACAGTGATGGGTGATAAGTGTAATTTTATACTGAATCCTGTAAGTTACAGGAAGCCAGTGAAGCTCGTAAAGAGTAGGAGTGATGTGATCAAATTTACGAGCTCTCACTAGGATCCTGGCAGCACTGTTTTGAATGTACTGAATCTTCTGAAGGTGTTTTTTGTGGGCTCCAATAAACAGCGAGTTACAGTAGTCGAGCCTGGAGGAGACAAAGGTCTCAGCATCAGAACGGGAGAGAGATGAACAAATTTTAGAAATATTGCAAAGGTGAAAAAAACAGGTTTTAAACAGGTGCTTAATGTGATTTTCAAATGTGAGATGGGAGTCCATTTGAACTCCAAGGTTTGTAACAACGGAGGAAATGGGAATGTCTTGTCTTAATCTCCTTCAGGCAGGACGTTAGCGCAGTAAGTGGAGGTGAAATAGAAGATGATCCCGTTCTAATGTAAAGTTGCAAATCGTCTGCATAACAGTGAAATGAAGTATTATGCCGATTAATGATTTTACCTTAATGCAGCAAGTAAAGAGAGAAAAGCATAGGCCCTAGAACTGACCCCTGCGGGACACCACAGGACACACTAACGGCCTGGGACTTGGAGTTGCCAAGGCAGACACATTCCAGCCTATTAGAAAGAAAAGATTGAAACCAATCCAGGACAGATTCATCGAGACCGACTTCCACATGCAGACAATGTAGGAGAATGTTATGGTCCACAGTGTCAAATGCAGCAGTGGGATCAAGGAGGACAAGAATGGAAGTGCAGCCAGTATCAGCAGCCATGAGAACATCATTTGTAACTCTTAGCAGGGCAGTCTCAATACTATGAGCAGGACGGAACCCAAATTGAAATTTGTCATACAGAGAATTTTTTTGAAGGTGGCGCTGGAGTTGGGCAGCAACTGCCTTTTCCAGCACTTTAGAAAGAAAAGGAAGATGTGAAATAGGATGATAATTGGAAAAGGAATCAGGATCCAGAGTGGGTTTTTTTAGAAGGGGTTTGATGATGGCAGTTTTAAGAGACAGAGGGACATGGCCGGATTTCAGTGATTTTATTTATAATTTGAGTAATTAATGGGCTTATCGCAGTGCAATTTGATTTTATAAGCGAGGAGGGAAAAGGATCAAGTGCACAGAAAGAGGGTTTCATTCCCTTAAGGCACGTCTGTACCTCGCTTTGAGCAACGTCATCAAAAGACACAGAAGTAGAGGCCAATCGGAGATCGGAGAGGAAACTGAGATCTGATCGAATTTACCTTGTTTTTGAAAAATGACAGAAACAGATTGCATTGTTGAGTCATATCTTCAGCATAGATTTGTTTGTGGGGATTAAGGAGGTGATGTATTGTAGAAAATAGCAGTTTAGAGTTTCCGGACAGATATTGATAATGTTGGAATAGTACTGAGACCGCGCTTTCCTGAGGGAAAAAGCATATGCTTTCTGATGTTCCCTGTATGCCTGTTTATGAACAGAGAGACCTCATTTTTTTTACACGTCTCGCGATGGCACGACCAGCGGTTTTCATATTCCGCAACTCATTAGTATGCCAAGGGGCTGAACGGGAAAAAGACACCAGTCTCGACTTAAGAGGAGCATGGAGGTCCAAAAGCTCCTAGAGAGATTGATTGTAATAGTCCACAGAATCACTTACTGATAGGTGATTAATAGTAGACAAAGCGTGAAGGTCAGAGGACAGAGCCTCAGGGAAGATGTTTTTCAGATCATGGAACTGAATAAAACGTTTTGCGTCCGGAACAGACAAACTTGAGGGAATGTCTAATGAGATGAAACTATGGTCAGAAACACCCAGATCATAAACAGATAAGTTGCTAATGCTTATAGTGTCCGTGATCACTAAGTCCAGAATGTGTCCCCTGTTGTGAGTGGGGGCATCAACATGCTGAATGAGATTAAGCGAGTCCAAGAGAAACTTAAAATCTGCCACCAAAGGAGAAAATGAGTCATCAATGCGAATATTTAAATCTCCAAGAATAACATTTTTCACGGAACAGGCACAGAAAGAAGTGAGAAGGTCATGCATCTCTGAAAGAAATAAAACGTGGTTTCGGAGGCCTGTAAAGCAAAGTAATATTCGCCTGGAACGGGGCTTTAAGATTAAAAGCCAAACATTCAAAGGAGGAGAAGTCCTGAAGAGCCAGCTGAGACAGTTTTAGGTTACTGCGATAGATAACAGCCAGACCACCGCCGCGGCCTGAGCGACGGGCCCTCTGCAAGTAGCTATAACCTGAGGGACAGGCTTCATTCAGAGAACAGTAAACATCCGGTTTGTGCCAAGTCTCCGTTTGGCACATGAGGTCCAAGTTTTTCTCCAGGATGTGATCATGGATCAGACAAGATTTGTTGGATAAGGATTGCACATTGAAAAGTTCCATCTTAACACTAGCTGGGATAGAAGCCTTTTGCAAAGGTCTCAACACACTGGAATCCACTCCACGTTTTTGCTGCCTCTTCGGGCGACATGCACCGCCTACCATATCAGGGACTACAGGTGCAGCGCTCTGATGACGTATTGGATGTGCAGTACGTCCGGCAGACCAAAAGGAAGCCGTGGAGCCGGGCCCAGCCTGCCGAAAGTAAACAAAGTTCCTCCGAGAGCCTCTGTGAACATAGCGAGGTCTTCGCAAGAGGATGGAAACACAAGGAGGGGCAGAACGGTGGTTGAGTTTGAGCAGCTGGGAGGCGGAGTAGGACATCATCGACGAGGCAGTCCGGCCGGGAGGGGCTAGTAGCGAGCTAACAGCTAACAGCAGACTCACGGTTCCACAGCAAGTCTTCAAGCAGTGTAATAAAATCCACAGCATAACTTGACGGAGCAGAAAAGAATCCAAAGACAAAGAAAATGACAGCAGAGCAACTTAAGTCACACGATGTGACCTGATTTACGCGGAGGAGCGAGAGGAGAAGCGGCGAACATCCAACGCCAGCATCCTGGAAAACATTATCAAGTATCAGTCAGCATGGCATTTTCTGATGAAATTTGCACTGAAGATGTGTCCATGGGATCACATCCCTCAAACCTTGTTATGAAACCAGCTTCCCCCACACTCCCTGCAGCTCAGTGCTGAGAGGAAAAGTCTCCGTTGCATAATTCTTTAAAACAGACCAGAGTTAATGAAGAATTCACAGTGTAACTTACAACCTCTTAAGATGAGATGTGCTGAATGACCAGGGCTCTCAAGTCTCACGCATTGACCGTATGACACACGCATTTCGTGAAGTGCACACGCTCACACGCCACACTTTGTATTTCTCACGCAAAAAAAAAACACATACGCAAGCGGCCTTTTTGTCACTTTAACACTATATTTAGCAAGTTTTCAGATCCCTCTAGCATTTTTTTAAAGCGACAAATCTAGTGACTTTGGTGGCTAAATGTGAGAAAGCACTCATTCTGCAGCGTACCTAAGCCCCGCCTACTTCCCCAAGCACTGACAGCTGTCAATCTCACAGCAGAGAGGAGACCCGCTCCACTCTGTGTCCACAGTGGCGCTCCCGCGCGCTCCCTCGAACACAATTGTTTTCGTGTGAGTCGTGTTGTCATCTGATGACAGAGAGCTAAAGATGGAGAGGCAGAAAGATAAAAATGTAGGCATGAAAGAAAGCTTTTCAAAGTGGTTGAAAGACAGCAGGAAGTTCTGTCTGAGCTTTAAGAGGAGGCCTGGAAATGTTCAGGTTGGCTAAAGCAACTAATTACTAATAAATAACAAGTTACTGCTGTTTACTGATCAGTATTTACAATATAACAGCTGAGAGGATNTGGAGAGAAAGAATCAGGACAGACAGGAGAAGGAGACAGGTTGGACTAATGTTAGCTGGAAGTGTAGAAACAGCCACTTAATACCAAAGGATTTCAATTTAAATATTGTTTATATTAAAAATGTGCATTAGCAAGGTGTGTAATTTATTCAAAGCTAATTAATAATACTTGCTTGACTTTATGACTTAGAGGAGAAAAACACAAGTAAGGAATGAAGGAGACAGACATGAGGTCAGTGACCAGCTGCTGTAGAGGAGACCAGAGATGATATCAGGTAGGAATAATTCAGCTAGTGAGGCCACAAAAACCTAGATGCCGAGGAATGTTTGAATTTCTGCTGAGCACCACTGTGTCAGTTTGGGAAAAATAGTGCAGGCAGACATGTCAAGACCAACACCACAGAGGAGAAAGTGGACAAGAGGTGTGAAGATGATGATGATGAGGGAGAGGAACAGAGAGGTGCAGAGGAGAGGGTTGGGGCAAGACCCTACTCAGAAGATCCATCTGAATGGCCTTCACCCCAGGAAGTGGGGGACTCATTGAGGCAGTTCGTGGTTGAGAATGACCCACAGAGATGTTCTGATGGGCCATACCCTATATCGGGTATTATATGTTATAAGTCCATGAATAAAAAAAATGTATTCACGTAAACAGGTAAAAGGAAAAAAAAAAAAGGGGGGGGGGGGTATAATGTGTCTGCATACCCCTCAGAAAGTAGGTAGTTGCACCTCTGCATGTCCACTTTGCAAATGAATTATTTGTGTGATGCCGCTGATCCCGCCCTAGATTACAAAGCGGGATGTAAATATAATGTAAATATAATTTTGAATGTATTGTTTTTTTCAATGACTCTGTCACGCTGGTATAAATCCTTGTGGTTCCAACTCTGAATAAAAGAGGAGGGTTGAATGTAGAGCTGGCAATTCCACGACACAAAACTGTCTTTTGGTTCAATTTGATATTCTAAGAAATTAATTTATGTAGTGTGGGATCAGGCAAAGCAATAAAGTTATAAAAGTATTTCATAAAGTTAATTTGTAGTTCTAAACATATTTTGAGTGTTTTTACTCATTTTTTGTCTTGCCACCGTTGATATTCTTCTCTCCTACAGCCTGATCAATATTACCAAATATGCAAATTAGGTGATGACGTCATCTAACCACTTCTAACAGCTCAAAATCTCACTCCAAGCTCAGATCAAAACTTGAGAGCCCTGTGAATGACTGTTAAAATTTACTAAAGAAGAATTGTCAACACTTAAAGTAGCAGAACGTTAGCTAAAAGTCAAATGGGGCAAAATGATAGTTAAAAACTAGAAGTAGCAAAACTCTGGCTAAAGGGTAAAAATAACAAAATGCTAGTTTAAAACTGACAGTAAATACTCTAGCTGAAAAGTAAAACTAGCAAAATGCTACCTAAAAGAAGCAAAAAGCTAGCTAAATGCTAAAAGTAGCAAAACATTAGCTGTAAGTGCTCGTGGTAAGTAAGTAGGAACAATAAAATAAAACCTTTAGGAGAACAATGTTTTGAAGGAAGTTGAAAGAATTGAAGAGACCTTAATGTATCTCCGGGTTGAAAAAAAATAATCTAAATTAATAATTATAGGTGAAACTCTTAATGTAGGGGAATTATTGGACAATTGACAGAGACTGTGTAAGCTTGGTTTTTGGTGGTTGTTTATTTTATGGTTGTCTTTGTGCTAAAAAAAGGACATACTGTCAATTTATAGGTCTTCTTTATTTCCAATTGGATGCTACTGTTGAAATCCAAACTACAGCATTTTATTATATCTCTGTTAGCACACCCTACAAATATCACCACCAGCCGCCATGACAGTCAGTAGTTAGACTGCAATAAATATATGGAAGTGGTAATGAATCATGAAAAAAACTGAATGCTGAATCAGCAATAAAAGTATTTTAATTAAAACACTTCCAGTTAACGGTTTGCCCTGACTGATAAATAAAAACCATTGGGAAAAGTAATTTCTATATATTTTCTATATACAATATAAATATATGTATTAAATATTTGTGCATAGGAAGTCTGAAAACATGGACAATTCTGTTGTAAAAAACTTGGGTAAAAGGTTTGCCTTTGATTAGGTTTTTAATTTTACCCCTTTGTGAAAAATGAATTTGACCTCTCCAAGTTCAAAGGTTTTCATTAAAGCACAGTTTTATTGAGACCTTAGGAGGTCATGTACAGTCTGTCGTTGTTGCACGCCCAATCAGTTTTCGGCATGACACCTGCCATCCTTCTTTCAAAAGGTGTCAGTTCAGGTACTCCCTTATCCCCACCTGTACTCTGGCGGTGGCCGTTTAGTCATTTTTTTGCTTCCACCCTCAAATCTGACCACTTATTCTTCATCTTGGTCCCAGTCCTCTCTGTCCCACTCACTGAACTAACAGTGGTATTGACGTCTTACCGCTCACAACGCTTCCTTTTATTTGTAATGCCACTACTGTGGCTCCCAAAAATGATATTTTTTCTGTTCTCCACCTCATTCACCATCACATCGATTTCTGCCTTATTAAAATTTAGTTTCTTCACTCCTTTCTCTGTGGTTGCCATTGGTACCCATGAAATAACGTTGATCAACTGGCTCAATTAAATTCATATATGGTTAAATGCGGGCATGTGGAAGGCAGAACCTGAGGCAGGACCTTGTGCGCAAACTTTTAGGTTCAGGTGTGATTTTTAAAGAAAAATTGCTTATTGGTTTGTGTATGCATTGATCCTATGCAATCTTTTATAAATGAGACCCCAGTTCACTGAATATGTTGTAAATGCTTTGTTCCTAAAAATATTGCTAAAATCTCATTTCATGAGATAAGTGTCTCATTACTTCACTAACAATGTCATAGTTTAAGTTCTGCAAGTGTTGTATTTTCTTCTTGTTCCACTAAGACTTTTTTTTTTTTCTTCTAGGTCTGAGTTCTGGCCCAGCTCAAGTTTGCCATCAGCACAGTGCACATTTACAGTTGGAAACCAATTGGACAGATGGCATAAATCAAACTTTCCCCAGTGACTCAAGCTCCAGTAAGACAGCAAAAGGAGTTAGCGATATCAAAAAGAATCCTCAAAACCCTGCAACTCCCCAGAACTCACTTGATTCTCAGAACCTTGTTGTTCAGTCTGACTCAGATCAAAACAACTTTGAGTTGTTAAACTATAAACCAAGCAGCCAGCCTTCCTTTGACCCTTACGGGTTTAAACTCAGTCCAGAACATTCTCACCGTTCCTTTCTAGACCCAGATGAAGCTGAATTGAGCCCCAAATCAATTGAAAATGTCATGATCTCTGATCCTGAAGCCACCTCTTCTCCACCACATGAACTGAACTTTGATCCTTATGGGTTTGACATCACTGCCTCTCAGATGGTACGTGACTCAGATCCTTATGGCTTTAAGCTCAGTCCTGAGGAAGAGAATCAGGAGGTACTTGACCTTTGCGGCCATGATAACTTGGAGGCAATGGGCCTTTGCACCTATGAAAATAATGAGCAAATGGAGAATTTTAACTATGCCAATCAGGAAATACTAAAGCCTCACACTTGTGAAAACCAAGAAGTGTTTCAACATTGTGACCATAATTTTCAGAAACTGCCATATTACAGAAACCATGGAAACCAAGAAATGACAGAGCCATTTAACCATGACAACAGGGAGCTGGCTATTGATAAAAACCAGGAACTCCCAAAATTTATTAGTCATGAAAACCAAGAAGTGGTGGAGTCCTGTTCCCATATCAGCCATGAAAAATTACTTCAACTTAGTAGCTATGATAACCAAGAAGTACTGGAAACTTGTGACCATGTTAATCAGGAACTGTTGGGCTTCTCCCTACCTGAAAACCAAGAAGTGCTCGCTTTAGATAGATACAAAAAACAAGAACCTTTGGCTTATAGCAACAAAGAAAATAAGGATCTACTCAGATCAAATAATCATGATTACAAGGACAGTCAGGATCTCAGTAGCAATAAAAATCAGGAGCAGCTAGATGTAGATGTGCATGATAACCAGGAGTCCCTAGACTTTTTCAATATGGAAAATCTCTCTGAAGGAAAAAAACAATGCATTGTTGAAGCAGAAGCCAATCTAAGTTCCACTAATAACAGCTCAGAGAGTGATCTGGGATCAGAAAATCTAATGGGATTGGAACCCAGCAACACAAATATATGTCTTGTCAACATCACAACCAATGTTACCACTGACAGATTTGATAAGACCATCAGCAACATGTCAGCTAACCAGGGCTTGTTTATATCCAACACTCCAAACAGTCAGAGTCTTTTAGAAGGTGATTTGGGATTAGTCTTTGGTGCCGGAGGATATATTGGTTGTCCTGATATTGCTGATGACCTTGAGCCCTTGGACAGAAGACAGGAAAACACACTACCTGAGCCAGCGCCTCCAGTTAGACCTGTCAGGCCTCCTCGACCATCTCTTAGGGTAAGTTGAACACCATAAAGCTATACGGATGACAAATACTTTTCTGATGCTTAAATACAGTTAGCCTTCATTAAAAAATAAAAAATAACATTTAGTCTCTCTTTTGCAGTAGTTAAAAGTAAACTGACTCTTTTTTTAGTTTGCCACTGTATTTTAACATCTGTGTTTTCAGTTTATAGTATAATGGAGAAGCTTTTTCAGTTAGCAAATGTAAATGTGTTTGTGTGTCTGCTACAAAAATACAGTATCCCATAAACCACTGAATAAATTTCAACAAACCTCTCAGAAAGTAATCATTACACATGCCTCTATAACTGATGAACTTTGAAGTAAACCATATTCAAGATGGCTGACACAGCCAACTGACCTTAAAACCACAAAAATGGCTCAGTCAGTTTTACATAATTTGAGCTAAAATATAGTGTGATAGTAGCTAGAGATGGGCAATATTGTACCATTTTTAATATGTCATTAAAAAAAATCTCTCACAATAGTAATTTGCCACCCAGTGATAAAAATGATAAACACATAAGCCCAGTCTGCACTTCATAACAAGTGACTGAGTTTCAACAACTCTTTCCTTCAGACAATTTTTTCCCCCAATGACCACATAGAAGGCTGCCTAGCTTTGGACATTGCCTTCACATCTTCAAGTGCTTCTTAGCAGTCGGCCCTGGACGGTTTCTAAAAATAGAGAGTAAAATGAAGGCTGCAAAATATAGGGAAATCCTGGAGGAGAAACTGTTGCTGCTTGCAAAAAAATAGGCAACCTCTCCCATCTCATCTGCTGAAGATTGTACTTTCCAGTAATCTTTTCTATGAGTTGAATCAGGACAGTCACTTTAAAGCAGGTGAAAATGTAATGTCACTTGTTTACATTACACATTTTTATTTAAGTAAGTAAGAAAACTTTAATTATATTGCACCTTTCATAGATAAAATCACCAAGTGCTTTACAACAATACAGATACAGGTTTAATATAATACAAACGGTAAGAACAGCTGATAAAAACAGAAAGTAGAACATTTAACTTAAAGCTTGCCTGAATAAAAATGTCTTAAGCTGCTTTTTAAAGGAATCAACAGAGATGGCCTCACAAAGAGACTAATTTTAATTTCGACAGGTAGCCAATGTAGAAAAGATAGAACCGGTGTTTTTATGTAATGTGAGACCTCTTAGTTCCTGTCAAAAGCCTTGCAACAGTGTTCTGGACCAACTGGAGATCTGGAGAACTGGCCATCAGACTGCTGAACACACTCCTGAACACAAGGACCTACCCCCCCTTACACACACACACACACACACACATACCATAGACCAACTACTGCACATTTCTTGCGCAGAACTGTTTATATCCCATCAGACTGCTGAACACATAAACCACTGCACATTTCTTGCATAAAACTTGTCATGTTGCGTGGATCTGACGGAGAGGAACCCAGTGCGCAGACTCATTTTAAATAAAAGAAATTAATTTATTAAACTAAAGAAACAAACAAAAACAAAAGCTGACGTGGCAGCAAAACAGACAAGAACTAAAATAAAATACATAAACGGAACAGAACTCTGAAAACAGGAACACGGAGCAAAGCAACAACAAACAAACATCAGACTAACAACAAACAATGGACCAGCGAGGTATGGAAAGAGTGACCAGGTTTTTAACACTGGGGATAAAGAGATGAGATGGGCGTGGCTGACAGGCAAGTGAGTGACTGGGGAAGAGTAAAATGAAACTGGGAACATGAGACAAAAACAAAAGGCACATACAACCAAATAACAGAAAAGAAACAAAATAAAAACACAAAACAAAGAACTAAAATAAAAATAAAACAAACAAAATCCAGAAAAAAGCCAAATCACCACAAAACTGTTACATCCCATTCATGCCGATGCTGCTACTCTGCACTTTGTCACATACCTTGCACATGTTGTTGCTGAACTCAGGATTACTGCACTATAGTAACATACTGAACTGACCACTTAGTAACACTGGATAGTCTGGAATAGGCGCTCACCGTATTCTATTTGCTGTGTTGCTTTTTTGTTACTGATATTCATTTCTGCACTATATGTCTTATACTTAGTCTTGTACTTAGATAGGTGTCAATTTAGCTATGTCTATACTTAGTGTTTTAGTATCTGTTGCACATTTGGAGTTTGGGGAAATACAATTCAGTCTTCTATGTAATGTACTGTTGCATAGTCTGACAATAAAGTTCACTTTTACTTTGACTTTGAGATGAGCAACAACAGATTTGTTAAAACAATTAAAATAATCTAAATGAGAAGAAATAAAAGCATGAATAATTATCTCCAGGTCAGGTATGGATAACATTGCTCTCAATTTAGAAATATTTCTCAAATGAAATTTATTTAATAATTTTTTGTAGAAAGTTGATTTAACTTTGTCATTGAAGGGCTATTTTTTATTTATTTATTGTCCAAAAGGCCAATCTATATTGACCATGACTGATTTAGGACAGCAATAAAAGCGTAAAAAAAATATTCAAGTGAGTAAATACTTTTTACAGGTACTGAAATTTCTTTGAGTTGTAAACATATGTGTTCATCTTGTTTAGTTTTATTTTTTGTTTTTCTGTTGTTAGGCCAAGGAGAAGAAAGCCTCATCCCAAGGCATTGACCTGAAGTGACCTCCTAACAACTTACACTCAAGGAAGCCACCAAGTCTGCAACAAAAATAGTAGAGTGGGAAATTAAAGTAAGAGAATAGAAAAAAGTATCAATTTAAATGGACCAACAAAAAAAGCAGAAAAGAGTTAGAGATTGCTCCCTTACTTGTAACAGTAAAAGATAAAAGCAAGATTTAACACCTTAGAAAAAATATCCCTCTAATTATTTTATTTAATTTAGTTATTTGCGGCTTACAGAAAATGGAAATGGATAGCATGCTTTTAGAATACTCTAACATAAAATAAATTAAATTGTATAGTTTTCACCCCTGCAGATCTCTGTCAGTCTTAAAAGTTCTAAACTTGGGATTTTCTTGAAGTTTTACCTTAAGCAAAAGGTACGCATCAAAACAATTATCCTCAAGTTTGATTTAATGTGTTCATGAACTTTATCCCATAGAAAACTGTATACAAAAGAAAGATTTTATTGTGCTGTTGTGTTTTGGGGATTATTTTGTCAACTAGTACTTCAGAGGGGGTTAAAGGTCGGACTGTAGACTTCATATTTGTGGTTTTCACTGATCAGTTACTTAAAGTGCTGTTTGAAGCCCGATTCTGCTCTAACTTTAATTTGTAGCCTGACTCAATGAGAATGCTGAAGAATGTTGGATCAATACTTATGCATCCTGCTCTAAGTTGAAAGCTCAATGGATGTTTAGCTTTTCTTCAAACCACAGAACTTTACATTTTACCAATATAACTAATACTTAACAAACCACAGATCACTGATGGTTTACCTGTTCATAACCTTCCATTTCTATGCATTAATGCCAACAAAAACTGAGGTACTAATGCAACATTTAGTGGTAATATACAAAACGCTGATGCTCTTTAAAAGTGATATGAAAAGTGTGGGCAGTAAAAGTTATACCACAGCTCCTTTACGTCTGAGGCCATGGTTCTCGACCAGAAAACGGTAAAATTCTCCTGCTGAGTCTCTGCCTCAATCAGGGAGGTTCAAGTATCATAGGGTCTTGTTCATAAGTAATAGTAGGGTGAAGTGGGATTGGTGATGAGCTTTCTTTGTAAGGTGGACAGGCCCAGCCTTAGAGATAAGGAAGGTACTCCATCATCTGGGCGGAGCTCGGAGTAAAACCACTGCTCCTCTTCATGATGGGTCTGATCAGGCCTCCTCCTTTTGAAGCTTTTCCCGGCACATCCCACTGGGAGACTCAGAACTCGCTGGAGGGATTACATCTTCTTTCTGGCCTGGGACCACCTTGGGATCCCCTAAGATGAGCTGGAGTGTATTGCAAGGGAGATGGATGTCTGGGTAACCCTTCTAAACACATTGCCTTTTTGCCAAAACTACTAATAAGTGGCATAAAGAGGATGAACAGTTATTCCACGTAAAATAAAAATAATTTTCTAGCTACAAATTTTTGTATTGGGCCAAAAGCAGTTGGCAACACCAACAACATTTTCAATGTTAGTATTTGAGATCAGTCAAAGCTCCTTTCTGATTCCTTGGAAGCCAGGGTTGGAGGTTTCTGGTCAAAGGACTGCCCTTTGTGTCATGATTTTAGCTAATGATTTAGCCCACATGCAGAACACACTCACAAGAGAACAATATAAGTTAAAGGTTTTATTTTAAGATTCAGGTGGTCGGTCGGCCACTGGAAATCCAGAGCTGGATAATCACTGTACAGGAGAGGCAGGTTAGGATGAGGTTGTTAGTGTTACTTGATCTGCTGGTTATTGATCGGCTTACCGATGGAAAGCATGGTTCAGCCAGGAGGGAGTTTGTCTTGGAGCTTTGAGAGTCCGAGGATTGATGGCGTGGGAGGGCGAACAGCGTTCGGTCAAGGTAAGTTATCCAAAGGTTCAGCAGAAAGTCTTGTGGACGAGGGTAAAGCTCTCGACTGAGTTCCTTGGCTAGATCCAGACAGGTGTAAGTGCCAGAAACACCTAAGGTCAAAAACAAGACAAGATGCATGAGCAAGATCAGGAAATAACTTGGTCAGGGTGGTAACTAACGTACTATACGTATGAAACACTCCGATGAGGAACTGCTGACAGGGTGGTTCTTTTAAGCCTCCTCTGATGACTGGATAATAGGTTGCACCTGTTGCTGGCACCTCCTGAAGCCTGAACAGCACCTCCTGGATATAAACTGTAAGCAGCAGCCAAACAATCCAACTCCAGACCCTGACACTTTGGGCCAGACTGGTTTTCAATTTTGAAGTAAGTAGACATTGGGTATAAAAATGTATAATTTATTAGTTTAGTAGCTCATTGTTCTTTGGGTACACCACAGTCTAAGAAAATCAACTGGAATTACCAAACTCACTGTTAATATCAATGCCATTTTACTTTATACACAACAAAGGCTGCTTTAAAGTGCTGTGCAACAAAAATGGCAATACAAAGAATTGTAAAAAAAATCTCAAAAGATAGAAATGCAGTAAAACCATTCCACAGAAACTTGTGAAAAGTACAGATAGAACAAGATGTCAATCTCTACTTCAGTGAGTAGAAGTGGATATTTAACAGCATCTTAAAGTTATCTAAGGTCTGTGCAGATCTTATATAGAGAGGTAAATTATTCCATTAAACTGTGATCACCTTGACAATAACGTGATTGCCTTGACTCATACGTTTAGATTTTGGAACATCTAAAAGCATCTGGTTGTTTGACCACAGTGTTCTAGATCAAGAAGAATGGGGTTTTGACTGTTCATCTGAAAGTACTATGTCTTTGCTCAGTATCTGGGTGAGAAACACAACAGACACCCAGAGAAATGTCCAAAGTAACAAGCATTTGCCTGAGACATCCAATTCCGTTGGTGAGGTTTCTTTTAAAATTATTATTAATTAATTTTGCAACAAATTTATCTTGCAAGCACAATAGCAAATAATTGAGCTCAAGGTCATTATTCTTTTGGGTTTGTGGTAGACCTGCTTTGTCACACATGTACATTATTTAGCTGCTAGATTGAAACATTTTTTCTGATATTGTCTCCAATTCTCACATCCCTAGAGTTCAAGAGCTTAAAGCTCCCATTGCTAATTTAGTAGCCAAGCCAAAACTTGTTTGTATCATAGAAAAAAATCTTGTTTCTCACTCAGAGTTAGGAAGTTCTTACTATCAGCTACCTTTATGTGGTGATGTGCTGTACATGAACAACCCATCCAAATGTCTCCAGTCCTTGGACACGGTCTACCACAGTGCCCTGAGTTTTGTCACTGGTTACAGCTGCCTCACTTGTCACTGTGAGTGGTATGCTAAATCTGACTGGTCTTCTCTGAGTTCATACACACAATGGATGATTCTAGTTTACAAGGACCTACTGGGCTTCGTTCATTCTAATTTGTGCAACTTTATACAAAGAACTAACAACCACTATGCCTTGTGCTCTAACAATGTTGTCCATCTATCAGTTTATCATGTCAGAATTGAATTAGGGAAACAAGAAGGGATGGCTGTTAAGAGTGGGCTAGTAGGGTTAAGCCCTCCCTGGTGTTTACAGTAAAAATGTTAAAATACCTAATAAAAACATTTAAAATATCATATCACATTTTGTGAAATTTACAAAAATACTGGTGCTCAAGAAAATCCCAGAGTCTTTCCAAAGGGCTAACTTTTCACAGCCTTGATCATTTAATGTATTTTGTGGTACATAATGATTGACAGCTGGCTTGTTTCACACCCTCGGTTACTGGGCTCAAACCTGCAACATCAGGATGATGAGACCACAGCGCCGACCACCAAGCCACCACAGCCATAAAAAAGTACTTTCCAATATTGCATGTCTTGTTTGATTTGAATTGATTGTTTGATTTGATTTTACCAGTGTGATTAGTAATTGTGTCAAGGAGTGTGGTGCAGTGTATGCAAACCTGTTTGACTGGAAACAATCATCTGAAATGATTATAGTTGAAACCTGTAATGCAGGGGAATTATTGAACAACTGGCAGAGGCTCTGTGTAAGCTTGTTTTTTTGGTGGTGGTTTCTTTTTAAGGTTGTCTTTGTGCTGAAAAAGAACATAATGTCAATTTATAGCAGGTTTTCTTGATTTCAAATTGGATGCTTCTGTTGTTGAAATCCAAACTGCAGCATTTTATTACATATCAATCAATCAACTTTATTTATATAGCACATTTTTAAAAACCACAGGGGTAGCCAAAGTGCTGTACAATAGATAGAAAAAAAACAGTAAAAAAGGAAATAGATAAAACAAATAAACAGATAAATAGATAAAAAGAGACATACACATACGGGTTCACAGCAGGTATGTTTTAGGTGCCAAGAAAGACAAAAATCACGGTGTGTTAAAAGCCAAAGNACTTCACAATAAAACACTAAGAACTTCACAATGAAACACTAAGAACTTCACAATAAAACAGAGATTCTAAGTTTTGTTTTTTGACAATAGTTAGATTTATATCAAACACAGAAAAGTCTCCAAATAATTATTATTGATATTATTTATTTGTTTTTCGGTGTGTTTGTAGCTTCTGTTGTTTCATCTGTTTTTATTGTAGTTTTTATTGATGTTGTGACTAAAAGGTAACATGGAGTTTTTACTGTTTTAATGAGAATAATGGAGGCGTTTAAATGTGTTTAAGTATCATTAAAGTTTGGGTAGAAGAACTAGTTTTCTGTTGGAGCTGATTGGTAATTGGCTGTAGGGTTACAACAGCTCGTTAACCTCGTCAGCCTCGTTAACCTCGTCAGCCTCATTAGCAGGGCTGAGTGTGACCTTCACTTCAGTGAGTCTGTAAGAACAGAGTGTTTTCATAAGTTGGAGTCTGTTGGAGTCTAACAGGCCGAGGCGAGGAGCCGCTCTGCCGCTCGCAGCCAGAAACCAACTTCATGAAAGGAGGAAAAAAGGCCAGAAAGAGGCGAGAGGAGGCGTCGTAGCCTGGAGTGTTGGCAGCAGCAGGCTGCTTCCTGTCACTCTGAAGTGCAACAAGAACAAACCGGTCCGCTCGTCTTCATCACTTCCAGCAGAGTTAGTTCCTCTGCAGAGAGTCAAAAAATAACAAGAAAGAATGAAAGAAACTGAAAAATCTGCTCTGAGCGCTGCGATTATTAAAGCATGAAACGAGAAGCAAAAACATTAGCTAAAGTACCAAAAGGCTAGCTAAAGTACCCACTGGACAGCTAAAAGCTAGGTAGCATCAGAAGATAAAAACAGAGGCAGCAGCTGATTTTAAAGAGAACAAAGTTTTAAGGAACTGAAGAAATTCCATGTATTTCTAACACATTTATAAATAAAGTTAAATATTTTAAAAGTTACAACAATCAAACATCACAGCAGTTATCAGCTGAACGAGCTGAAGGTTTTAACATTTAAACGGGTAAAATACCAAAGTCTGTAGGAGTTAGATTGTAAAAACTGTCTGAAAACATTGTTGTTGCAGTTCCATGTTTGACCACAGGGGGAGACTCTTGTTTCTCTGAAGTGAAAAAAGGATAAAAATTTTAATTCAGTTTTTTTTTTGTAAATGGCAGCAGGTTTTCGGTTTTTATTTCGCTCTCTGGTCTCCTGATTCTTCTTGTTCAAACATGAGCTGCTCCCCTCCTGTCACATGTGACGGCACCGACTGGGTCCACAAACAGTCCCGAGCCAAGGATTCGGTTTTCCCTCCTCCTCCTCCTCCTCCTCTTCGTCTTCATTCAGGCTCAGAGTTGCTCCGACCTGGAAAAAACCCGTCAGCAGTTCTGGCTCCTCTGCAGCTCCCAGCCTGCACATGTGCTGGGATTTTCCCATCATGCCTTGTGTCTGTGTGACAGGCAGATTTTCATTAGTGTGACATCATTAACGCCTCGGCTGGTTCTGGTGGGTCAGACCTGCAGCTGAAGCTCAATGAGTCAGCACCGCTCAGGCTCAGGCTTTTATTTTGGTAAACAGGACTCAGATCAAAGTGAGGGTCTGAACACGATCACATGATGTCAACATGTGACCCAACTGAAAGCCGGAACCAGAACCAGAGCCTGAGACTGAGGGGCTCAAGTCCTGCAGAGTCATGAACATGATCATCAAAACCCTGAGGGTCCAGGGTCTGAGAATGCAGGGTTCTGAGGGTCCAGAGTCTGAGGGTCCAGAGTCTGAAGGTCTAGAGTCTGAGGGTCCTGGGTCTGAGGGTCCAGGGTCTATGGAACCAGGGTCTGAGAGTACAGGATCCTGAGGGTCCTGGGTCTGAGGATCTGGTTTGTTTCCTTTTGGTACAAAAACAGAAAAACCTCAAAAACTAAAAAGACGTAGAAATGAAACCTCACTGAGGAGCAACCTGTAAACAAACAGGTAAACAAACAGGTAAACAAACAGGGACGATGAACGTCTCGTTATAAAGAAACTACAGAACATCTGGAACCCAAACAGAACCTGAGTTCTGCTGCAGAGGAGGAGAACATCTGGAGACAGAGAGGACTTCATCTAAAGTCAGCTGACTGCAGCTTCTGATTAAAGAAACCCGACTTCAGAACCAGAACCACCTCTTTGTTTCAGCTGATGTCCTGCAGGACCAACTGGACCAGAACCAGGACTATTAAACAGTGTCCTGCAGGGCAAACTGGACCATTAAACAAAGTGTCCTGCAGGACAAACTGGACCATTAAACAAAGTGTCCTGCAGGAAAAACTGGACCAGAACCAGGACCGATAAAGAAACAAGGGAGCTGAGGAAGAGGAGGGCTCNATGTAGCAGCAGCAGCAGCAGCTGGATGTAGCAGCAGCAGCTGGATGTAGCAGCAGCAGCTGGATGTAGCAGCAGCAGCAGCAGCTGGTTGTAGCAGCAGCAGCAACAGCTGGATGCATTTCAAACTGAAACAGGAAGTAAAATCAGCAGGAACATGAAAACTGGGTCTAACACTAATTCAAACCAGGAGAAATAAACAGAACTTGAATCTATTTAGGGAGCAGAACCTCGGGTAAACATCTCCAAACCGGACCCTGCTCCTGTGATGTTCGGAAAGCAGGAAGAATGAGCAGAACATGAAGCTGACTGAGGGGATTTGGATCGAAGCGAACAGAACCTTCAACAGAATCCAGAGGAACTTCATTTCGAGCTCGTTAATTTATTCAGTATGAAAATCTGTTGATTTTCTCTGCAGTTTCACTGAACAGAACCGGACAGGTAAAGGAGAAGATGCTGTCACTGTTTCAGAACCAGTTAAAGCTTTCTGGGCCTGCTGGACCGAGTTCTCCCTGCTCAGGCCCAAGGGCGGACAAAGGCAGCTTTGTTCTGCGGTCCTCTGGTTATATAAGAGCTTCTGGCCTCGTCACGTGACCTGATGCAGGTGCAGCGTGGGTTCTGGAAAAACGAGTCCAACAGCGCCGGATCGAAGGAGACACCGGACCAAAGTCCATTCCTGAGACTCACTGTCCTCACAGTTTGACTGTTGTTGTTTGAAACAAAATGATGAGGAGCTGTTTGTGATTCAAAGAACACAGATCTGCAGCCAGGAAGCTACCAGAAACACCATGAGACCTTCACAATAAAACACAGAGACCTTCACAATAAAACACAGAAACCTTCACAATAAAACACTGAGACCTTTACAGTGAAGCACAGAGACCTTCACAATAAAACACAAAGACCTTCACAATAAAACACTGAGACCTTCACAATAAAACACTAAGAACTTCACAATAAAACACTAAGAACTTCACAATGAAACACTAAGAACTTCACAATAAAACAGAGATTCTAAGTTTTGTTTTTTGACAATAGTTAGATTTATATCAAACACAGAAAAGTCTCCAAATAATTATTATTGATATTATTTATTTGTTTTTCGGTGTGTTTGTAGCTTCTGTTGTTTCATCTGTTTTTATTGTAGTTTTTATTGATGTTGTGACTAAAAGGTAACATGGAGTTTTTACTGTTTTAATGAGAATAATGGAGGCGTTTAAATGTGTTTAAGTATCATTAAAGTTTGGGTAGAAGAACTAGTTTTCTGTTGGAGCTGATTGGTAATTGGCTGTAGGGTTACAACAGCTCGTTAACCTCGTCAGCCTCGTTAACCTCGTCAGCCTCATTAGCAGGGCTGAGTGTGACCTTCACTTCAGTGAGTCTGTAAGAACAGAGTGTTTTCATAAGTTGGAGTCTGTTGGAGTCTAACAGGCCGAGGCGAGGAGCCGCTCTGCCGCTCGCAGCCAGAAACCAACTTCATGAAAGGAGGAAAAAAGGCCAGAAAGAGGCGAGAGGAGGCGTCGTAGCCTGGAGTGTTGGCAGCAGCAGGCTGCTTCCTGTCACTCTGAAGTGCAACAAGAACAAACCGGTCCGCTCGTCTTCATCACTTCCAGCAGAGTTAGTTCCTCTGCAGAGAGTCAAAAAATAACAAGAAAGAATGAAAGAAACTGAAAAATCTGCTCTGAGCGCTGCGATTATTAAAGCATGAAACGAGAAGCAAAAACATTAGCTAAAGTACCAAAAGGCTAGCTAAAGTACCCACTGGACAGCTAAAAGCTAGGTAGCATCAGAAGATAAAAACAGAGGCAGCAGCTGATTTTAAAGAGAACAAAGTTTTAAGGAACTGAAGAAATTCCATGTATTTCTAACACATTTATAAATAAAGTTAAATATTTTAAAAGTTACAACAATCAAACATCACAGCAGTTATCAGCTGAACGAGCTGAAGGTTTTAACATTTAAACGGGTAAAATACCAAAGTCTGTAGGAGTTAGATTGTAAAAACTGTCTGAAAACATTGTTGTTGCAGTTCCATGTTTGACCACAGGGGGAGACTCTTGTTTCTCTGAAGTGAAAAAAGGATAAAAATTTTAATTCAGTTTTTTTTTTGTAAATGGCAGCAGGTTTTCGGTTTTTATTTCGCTCTCTGGTCTCCTGATTCTTCTTGTTCAAACATGAGCTGCTCCCCTCCTGTCACATGTGACGGCACCGACTGGGTCCACAAACAGTCCCGAGCCAAGGATTCGGTTTTCCCTCCTCCTCCTCCTCCTCCTCTTCGTCTTCATTCAGGCTCAGAGTTGCTCCGACCTGGAAAAAACCCGTCAGCAGTTCTGGCTCCTCTGCAGCTCCCAGCCTGCACATGTGCTGGGATTTTCCCATCATGCCTTGTGTCTGTGTGACAGGCAGATTTTCATTAGTGTGACATCATTAACGCCTCGGCTGGTTCTGGTGGGTCAGACCTGCAGCTGAAGCTCAATGAGTCAGCACCGCTCAGGCTCAGGCTTTTATTTTGGTAAACAGGACTCAGATCAAAGTGAGGGTCTGAACACGATCACATGATGTCAACATGTGACCCAACTGAAAGCCGGAACCAGAACCAGAGCCTGAGACTGAGGGGCTCAAGTCCTGCAGAGTCATGAACATGATCATCAAAACCCTGAGGGTCCAGGGTCTGAGAATGCAGGGTTCTGAGGGTCCAGAGTCTGAGGGTCCAGAGTCTGAAGGTCTAGAGTCTGAGGGTCCTGGGTCTGAGGGTCCAGGGTCTATGGAACCAGGGTCTGAGAGTACAGGATCCTGAGGGTCCTGGGTCTGAGGATCTGGTTTGTTTCCTTTTGGTACAAAAACAGAAAAACCTCAAAAACTAAAAAGACGTAGAAATGAAACCTCACTGAGGAGCAACCTGTAAACAAACAGGTAAACAAACAGGTAAACAAACAGGGACGATGAACGTCTCGTTATAAAGAAACTACAGAACATCTGGAACCCAAACAGAACCTGAGTTCTGCTGCAGAGGAGGAGAACATCTGGAGACAGAGAGGACTTCATCTAAAGTCAGCTGACTGCAGCTTCTGATTAAAGAAACCCGACTTCAGAACCAGAACCACCTCTTTGTTTCAGCTGATGTCCTGCAGGACCAACTGGACCAGAACCAGGACTATTAAACAGTGTCCTGCAGGGCAAACTGGACCATTAAACAAAGTGTCCTGCAGGACAAACTGGACCATTAAACAAAGTGTCCTGCAGGACAAACTGGACCATTAAACAAAGTGTCCTGCAGGAAAAACTGGACCAGAACCAGGACCGATAAAGAAACAAGGGAGCTGAGGAAGAGGAGGGCTCCAGCCCGATGAAGACTTCATGTTAGACACCCAGAAAGACACAGCTCTACAGAGGGAGGGGGGCTGGGTTTGGGTCGTCCTCCTGGCCCCGCCCACCTGCCAGGCCCCGCCCACCTGCCTCTCCTATAGATGGAGGCTCTGAGGGGACCCCCGTCCACAGTGAGGACGTCCCCCAGCTGAACAAGTCCTAAGCAGCTTAGTGAAGTTGTCCAGCTCCTGGTGGCTCCTCGTCTTCGTCTTCATCGTCTCCTAGAAGCTGTGAGGTCATGGCGGGCGTGTGTCTCCTCCTCAGGGTCCTCCTGCTGCTCCTTGGAGGGTCTGTGCTCCTCATCGGGGTCCGTGCTCAGAGGAGCCGAGGTCAGTGCTGCGAACCGGAGAGCAGAGACAGGCAGAGGACAGAGGACAGGCAGAGGACAGAGACAGACAGAGACAGGCAGAGGACAGAGACAGGCAGAGACATGCAGAGGACAGAGACAGACAGAGGACAGAGACAGGCAGAGACAGAGGACAGGGACAGGCAGAGACAGAGGACAGAGGACAGGCAGAGGACAGAGACAGGCAGAGACAGGCAGAGGACAGAGACACGCAGAGACAGAGGACAGAGACAGTCAGAGATAGGCAGAGGACAGAGACAGGCAGAGACAGGCAGAGGACAGAGGAGGTTTGCTGCAGTAGAAAGAAATGAAGCAGAGTCAGTTTAAGCTGATAACTGAAGCTGCAGATGAACTGGGAGGAAACAGGCTGGATGGATGGAGGAAAGATGCCTTCACTGAAAAAAAAGATTCAATAAAGAAGCTGGAAATAAATCTGAGTAAAACCCTTAAATAATGGGAGTAAATGGGTTCAAGGTTTCTATCTGACAGAACAGCTCTGAGAACGCTGACTCAGCATTTTTCACTCGGTTGTTTCCACGACTTTGATGTTTTAGCTGTTCTTATACCCAAACCTTCAGCTCATTCAGCTGATGGCTGCTGGGACTTTTGGGATTTGTAGCACACGGAGAACTCCTGAGTTCCTCCAGAAACTTTGTTCTCTGAAACCTGCTTCAGCTGCTGCTTCAGCTCTTTGTCTTCTTAGGCTACTTTTAGCTACTCTTCTGCTGCTTTTAGCTATCACTTTGCAGTTTTTTCCAGCTCATGTTGTGTTTGTTTCAGCTGTAACAGTTTTACTTTATTCACTGTCATTTCTCCAGTTTTAGTCTTGTTTTAGCTGATTAGTTCTGTGTTTTTGTTTCGTGATGTTTCCATCAGTTTGGTTTTCATGTTTTTGCTGAGTCAGCAGAAGCACTCTGCTGACTCAGCATCCTGCAGACAGGCATTAATGATAAAGACGAGAAATTATAAAATATCAAACTTTGATGTGTGTGCTGAATGTGGGGGTTGTGAGAGGAGGTGTGTGTTCTCATTGTGAACGCAGGAGCAGGTGTGTGTGTGTGTGTGTGTGGTGGGCGGGGCTAGTTCTCCAGCTAACCTGTGATTTTTCCACCTCTCTGGCCTTTTTAAAGTTGTATAAGAGAATCATTTCTGCTGTCAGAGGCAGGAGGATTAGCTCAGCAGGTGACAGGCTGCCACTGGAACCAGAACCAGAACCAGAACCAGAACTGCGTGTTTTCATTTCTTCCTTCAGACCAATGAGAGAAAACCTCCAAGAGTTTCAGCTTCAAGGAGTCACACTTGTTAGTCGTTGATTCACTCTGAGATAAAGGACTCTCAGTGTCCTCTGATTGGACAGAGTCCACCATCATCATCATCATCATCATCATCATCATCATCATCATCATCATCATCATCATCATCATCATCCTCGCTCCTCTCAGGGTGAATCAGCTGCTTTCAGAGCTGCAGANTGAGAAAAGGGAAGAGAGAGAGTGACTGAGGAGAAGTGAATGGTGGCTGAGGCACAGGGAAGAGACAACTAAATAACAAACAAACTCGAACTGAAATATGAAGACAAAACATAATACAAAAACCTTACATCCTAACAAAAGTATAAAAGTGTGTTTTTAAAAGAGATTTAAAAACAGGAAGAGAGGAGGCCTGTCTGACACTTAGGGGTAAGTTGTTCCAGAGCTTGGGAGCAGCAACAGCAAATGCTCTGTCGACTCTGAGCTTCAGCCTAGTTTTGGGGACTGTCAGCAGTGACTGATCAGCTGATCTTAGGGATCGGTTCATATCTGTTAGCCCACCCTACAAATATCACCACCAGCCACCACTGGAACAAGTGTTCAACAAAACTGACTCCTTGGCATCGAACACACTACAGGCTGATCTGAAATTGCCAGACCTTATTTCTCTTGAAACTTTTTTTCTACCATGAAAGGCAGATTCAGTTAGACCTTTGAACGTTTTAGATTTTTAACTATTGCTTTTATTTAAGTTACTGTAAAAATATTATTATGCCACACCACTGCACTTTAACTTGAAAACCATTTATAAACGATTTGTGAACCTTATGTTTTATCTTGTATTGTTACTTGTTTTCGATTACTGTTTTATGACATTTGCGACTGACCTCTTGACCAAGTTACCCTGGTAAAAGAGATCTTGATCTCCATGTTTTGTTTATCTTGTTAAATATAGGTAATGAGTTATTTTTCCTACACTGAGCTCAGTTCATAATCTCAAGGAGCCTGTCCGTCTAGAAACTTTCTAAAACATTTCTTTACTTTTTTTTGGAAAAGATTGTGAACACTTGCGCTCTCATTTCTCCACCAGCTCATGATCCATCTATCTGTCTCCAGGTTTATCTGTGTTTGACCACTTTGAACCTATTTCACTCTCCTTCTTAGAACAGCTTGTTTCCAGTATGAAGCTATCTGGCTCCCCCTTTGATATTTTGATGTTGTCCCTCCTCATTTTCTAAAGGAGGTCTTTCCTACACTGGGTTCTTTTAGTCTCTCTATTGTGAATAGCAGTTTAACCTTTGGTGTGGTGTCAAAAGGTTTTAAACATGCTGAAGTTCAACCCTTGCTGAAAAATTACATCCTTGACCCCTCATTGGTGTTAAACTATAGGCCTGTCTTCAAACTCCCCTTTTGTTCAAACTATTGGAAAAAAAATGTTTTCTCTCAACTAAAAGCTTTCCATTAAATGTTCATACATTTAATTTACTGGTTCAGGTTTTAACTCTCTGATGGAAGTTTGTGTTGTAACATCAAGAATTTTGAGTGTACCTCTGCAGCTCTCTTGTGGTAGGTACGACAAGGTGCTGTTTTTTTAAGTGCTTTATAAATGAAGTAGTATAAACCATACCATTGTATGTTAAAGACAAATTAAAGCTGCACCAATCACCAAAAATGTCCAATTGTTTGTGGAGGGCTGGAGAATAACTTTTCCAAATGTGACTCAGAAATTTGGCCTGCTATGACTGATACTATCTGAATACTTTGCTCAACTTTTGTTTGTAGTGATGGTTCAATACATGTTTGACTGTGTTTTTTCTATTTGCCCTAAGTGATATTGCCTGCACATCTCATAGGAAGTTGCTGGACATAGACAGGGGTTATTTCAGCCTGGAAGATGAATGATGTTCACAATGATACAGTATTTTGTGAGTAGGTGCCAAATCAATTATTCAGAGTCAACTCTCTTCTTTAAAAATTAATTTAAAATTCAAAGAGCTTTAAATAGGGTGCCATAAAATCTGTTCTGTTTTTTCCCCATATTTCGTTGTTTTTCTTTGCCTTTTATGTTTCTGAATTTCAAGTTTTATGTTGTAACCACATTTGTTTCACCTAAAAAGTATTTTCTTGTAACAAATCAATACTATAACATCCATAGTTTCATTAAGAATGTCAAATGTGTTAGATTGTTAAGGATTAGCCACATATTAACAAATTCCACAGCATTCTGCATTTTACGGTAAATTTAATTGTTTATATGTATTCTTGTCCAGTTCCATGAGTCCATTTGCATTTTCCATAATGCTGTAATCATAGGGCCCTACTTTAAGTCACAAGCATACACCAACTTAAAGCTCATGGCTGTCTAATACTGTTACCAGCAACATTTGGTTTAATTGATATGCTCAGTAATAGGTACCAGCCTCACTCATTTGTAAAGGAGCAAGCACATAAAAACTCCCCTTAGAAAATGTAAAACAAGTCAACAAAGGTAAAGCATTGAGAGCTTTCAGTTAAAAAGTTTTAAAAATGTCAAAGTATTGTCATGAAGGGTAGGGAAGGAGGCAAAACCAGAATGCAGCCTCATGTTAAGAAAACTAATTTATTAAAACAAATAAACAAAACAAAACGCTGACGTGGCAGCAAAAAGAAACTAAGGTTAAACATAAATGACAAGGTGAGGAGCAAAACCATAAACCCAGGGGAACAGGAGCATAACAGGAAACGGAACAATGAACCAGCAGGGTGTGGGAGAGATGACTGGGTTTTTAAATAGAAGGTAATTGGAAAGTGGGCACAGGTGAAGCAGTTAACAAGATTAGAGACAAGTGTAGATGGGTGTGGCAGGAAGGCAAAAGAGTGACTGGGGAGAAGTGAATAGTGACAGCAACACAAACAGGAAAAAACTAAACTGGAACAATAACTCAAAACAGAAACAAGATAATAAAAAAAAAAAACTGAAAACCCAAAAACCCAAATCCTCACAAGTAAACTATCAGTAAAATCTCATAAGATATTTTTTTTCATAAGTTAACACTGCCATGAGTATCAATCAGCCAAAAACATCATTACCTCTGTCAGGTACAAGAAAAACACAACGATCTCATTAAAAGTAAAACTAAAGCCAGTGTCTCCAAGGCTTTCCCAAAAGGGGTCTCAGTCTCCTTGCAGGACCATGCATCTATGTCACAAAATTCAGAAATATTTCAAAAACATTTATTTCAAAACAATTTTCTCTCAAAATGATCACAAAGTTTTAACTCTCTAAAACTTTTCAATTTATTTTCTGTGATCCTAGAGGACTGGAACTGTGAGTTGAAGTATGTTTATTTATTTTTTGCTCCTATATGGAAACATGTATGTGTTTGTAACCTGACACTATATGCATTGTTTGCACTTTCAAAATAAAATGTGCATTGGATTGTTTGTGAAAGGTGGGTGCAATGTAAGCCATGCACACAAAAATAAGCTATGATTTTCAAAAATAGGTTTAGAAACATGCAGTCACATGGCTCACTAGTCACTTGGTTGTAAACATTAATTTCAATGAAACTGCAACTGAAAATTTGCCATTTTTCTTGCAAATTTTAATTGCCAAGCAAGATACTAGCTTTGGGGATCTGTTATCCATGGCTTAGTGCTAGATATCACTGTAGACCTTCAGTGGTCTAGTGGCATTCATAAAAATAACTTAGCTTCTTTGAACAAGTTAGTCTTGTATGGTAGAACTCATTTTAAGATGTAGCAAGTGTTATTTGCAAATAGATTTTAGTGTGAAATCCAAAAAGCAGGAAATGACTCAGACAGTAGTAGAGTTGCAAAAGTCCAGTATGTGTTTCTTTTGCTTTTTTTGGCACCTATTTTGTTGTAAATTTCACAAAATGGGATACAATATTTTTAATTTGTGTTTATTAGTTATTTTACCATTTTTTTGTAAACACTAAGGAGGACTTAGCCCTACTAGCTCATTCATACCAGCCTCCCTGCCGTCCCTTTACACTGGATGATGACCTTGCTACACTCTTCACAACCTACATTACCTGTTAGAGTATGGTTGGATTGCAGCAACTTTGCAAACTTCATTCAGTGAGAAGGCATCATGATGCTGCTCTGCTCTTAGTGCTTATCAAATTGTTTTTCCTTCTATTTCCACATCTCTGAGATGCTCTTGTGGAGGAGAAGAGAGTGCAGAAGTTCACCAAGCTTTGTTAGGAATGTCCGGTTGTTTTTGCCAGAACTTCGGAACAATGGTGGTGATAACAGGAGGGTTCCTGGAAAACAGGAATTGTCTGGTTCCTGGAACACAGGAAACACACTGGGTTGAGCTAGACCCAGTGTCGTAGAAGTTACGTAAATGGTCAAAAGTATGCATANCTCACGGTGTCTGTGCACGCTCACTGAGTGTGTGCACGCTCATGTGTCTGTGCACACTCACAGTCTGTGCACACTCACAGTTTGTGCACGCTCACGGAATCTGTGCACGCTCACGTGTCTGTGCACGCTCATGTTTCCTGAGGTGTGAGAGTGAATGTTTGTGGAACAGCTGCACGCAGGAAGCTGCTCCTAAACATCTGTGAGGTTTTATTACTGACCTGTAGGAGGCGCCAAGTCCAGCTGTGCGTTACAGCTGGGATGGAAGATGTTTTCTTTTAGTTTTCTTTTGAATTTCCACTTAATCTCACTGAAATTAAACAATTTTCAGGAAAAACTCAAATAATTATGAATCTGCTGGCAGCAACTTGACTCATTAAATAAGTTCCAGATGTTCCCCTCTGTGCAGCATCTCCATCAATCTGTA
>NC_051450.1:0-3906 GCF_001649575.2 Kryptolebias marmoratus
GTAAAAGGAGGTACAGGGTCTGAAAGAGATGCAAGTGCTTCTTCGGTCTTATCACTGTTTTCTGATTTAGCAGCAGATTGTAAAGCCGTTTGTTGCAATAGTTGTTCTTTTGTCTGATGTCTAGTACGCGGAGGTCTTGGTTGAGCGACAGGGACTGAGGATGTGGGGACTGAGGGAGCACAAAGGCTGATAATGTAAAAACCCTAACAGCACCATTTGATAAAGTTTTGAATAACCTTTTTTATGTTTGATTTCATACTTTGCAATGAGCACTTTTAAACCTTTTACCTTAGAGAAAAATATTGATTGTTACAGTTTGGAATTACTTTAAAACAAGTATTACCCTACTTTTCGTAAAATAAGTAACCTTTCTAAGACTATATATATATAAAAATAAAAAAAATAAAAAAATTCCCTTCTCACCCTCCACGGGTGGTCTCTTTTTTCATCATCTGAGCTCGGGTCCTCTACCAGAGGCATGGGAGCTTGAGGGTTCTGCGCAGTATCTTGGCTGTGCCTAGAACTGCACATTTCTGGACTGAGATGTCTGATGTTGTTCCTGGGATCTGTTTTAGCCTCTGCTCCAGTTTGGGGGTGACTGCCCCGAGGGCCCTGATGACCACAGGCACCACTGTGGTCTTTACCTTCCAGGCCTTTTCCAGTTCCTCTCTGAGGCCCTGGTATTTNTTCCAGTTTCTCGTGCTCCTTTTTCCTGATGTTGCAATCACTCGGTATTGCTACATCCACCACAACTGCTTTCCCCTCTCTCTCTTTCTCTCTCTCTCTCTCTCTCTCTCTCTCTCTATATATATATATATATATATATATATATATATATATATATATATATATTTCCCCTTGCTTTGTCCATCTCTGTTTACAAACAAAAATGCAAAATTTTATTTCAGCTGGGCAAAACTCAATGCAAAACCTTTTTAGGCACAACACCACTATTACTTCCATATTGACATCAGCAAGTTTACACCATTTGTTTACAGCCCAAAAGGGGGCACTCTATGCCACCTCAGTCCTTTCATGAATCACACCGAGACAGAAAGAAGGTGTCCACGACCTGGTCTGAAATGGGCCTAAGGCACTGTTTTGCCTGTTGTTAAAGGGACTACAGATTCAAGGTCAGAGTTCAGTGGCCTACCAAACAAGAAACATTTCTCTGGTCACATATTGGACTGAAAATTCCAGTATGAGAAAAGCCAAAAGAAAAATTCTGAAGTTTGTCATTTTGAAATTGAAATTATGAAGACCTTTGCACAGAACTGTGGGATGTTAAGTCGCATACACCATATCCATCCATTTTCTTTACCTGCTTTTCTTTCCCAGGTCATGGGGAGCTGGTGTCTATCTCCAGTCATAACTAAGTGAGAGGAGGGGGACACTCTGAACAGGTCGCAAGCCCACCACATGGAGACAGAGACAAACAACCATTCGCGCTCGGACTCACATCAAGGGACAATTTAGAGTTACCAATTAATTCCACATGAATGTTTTTGGTCTGTGGGAGGAAACCAGAGTCCCTGGAGTAAACTCACACGTGCACAGGAAAGACCCTAGGTCAGGAAATGATCCTGCAACCTTCTTCCTGGGAGGCGACAGCTCTAACCACTGTCCACTGTGCCACCTGCATACAGTATATACATGTCCAAAAAAAGTGTTTCATGATGTATTTTCTTCATATCATTTACTTTTACACTGATCAGTGAAACCTTGTTTCTATCCACGGTGCTGGTGTTACACTAATATCTGCCCCGATCCTGAATCTGCACTGCTCTCAGCAGGAGGGAGGCATTTGCACTGGAGATCTGATCCTGGAACAGCAAAGTCCTGCTGCTGAAGTCCTGGTCCTGGTGTTGAAGTTGGTCATTACTGTCATAGTATGAGTGAACAGGTGATTCCTCTGCTTTCAGATGAGTCCAGTGGATGACAGTTTTAGAAGCAGGCTGGAAGCTGCAGGGGAGGATGCAGCTCTCATTAAAAACACAGAACACCTCACGATCAGCAACGGCAGGTAAAGATGCAGCTTTTATTGAAATATGAAAAGCAGAGATTGCAAACAAAAGCAGAACAGTATTTTTTGATTGTAATACTTAATCAGTACGCTCCATTTTTACATATGTTCTACAGTTCTTCTAATTTATACTTTATAGCATTAATTTATCATTATCAGGAATAAAAAAGGATCAAGAAGGGTCTAAAAATGTCTGTGTGGCAATCTGCCATCATCTCACCTGGTTGCTGCTCCTGTCTCTCTGATTGGTTGGCCTGTCAAACACACAGCTGCAGCTGATCCTCATCAATGGGCTAAGGGTTCTGAAGGCAGTCAGCAGGAGCAATTCTTTGCTGGAGCATTGTTTGCAACTGGTAAACAGTCTCAGCCAACTCTCATTTCGCTTGCCTGAGAAATATCGATTCGTTGTTTTTGCTCTGTACCTGTTTAGTGTTCCTGTCTCCGCCCGCGTCTGCTGCAACACCCGAGCTGCCTGCCTACCTGAACCTACGAGACCCAACTGAAGCCTGATGAACCTAAACCTGTCTTCCGAAACTCGTTGGAAATACTTACCTGAGAAACTGGAACCTGGAACCCTGCTTGCTTCTACTTACCTGGACACCCGTCCACCAGAGCAACTTGTAAATAATCACCTGGGACTGCACTGTCAAACTCAACCTGTTACCTGCACTCGTAAGAACTCACCTGCCAGCTTCACAGTTCCTCACTAAACTTCCAGTTATTGAATCCTGAACTGAAACATTAGCTTTCCCTTTCAGATCCCGACCTGTCTCTTATTCTGCTGTGTAAATGAATTCACTTGCCTTATTTTGGTCTCCTGTGTCCGTCTGTTCTCTGGGTTACTCACATTTGGCAAAACCCGATAGTCTGATGTAGCAGATAATGTGCTTCTATTTTCTGACTAAACTTTCCTTTCTATAATTTTTATTGACACCCACCAAAAGGCAAAGACAAATGACTGTCTGCCTGTCTGTTAGCAAAATATGTCACGAACCACTGGAGGAATTTTAATGAGACTTGCAAAAAGTAATCATTGGATGTACACTAGAAGTGAAACTTTTGTCAATACAAAAATGGCTATCTCTATCAGTTTTGGATAGTGAGCTGAAATTTGATGTGGTTGTATGCGAGAGTTAGTCATAACACCTAGGTAGGTACATTTATTTATATAGCACTTTTCAGCACAAGGCGACTCAAAGTGCTTTACAACACAAGAACAAAGTTACAGAACATGATAATGAACAAAATTACAGACAGGTACAAGATACAATGATAACTAATTGTCTAAATAAGCTAAGCTAAACCAAATAGATCTAAGCATGACTAAATGTACAGAACTAGGCTAAAACTAACGGTACCAAAGTATCCCAGGCCCACTATACAGCCGAAGTAAAACCAGACTAAAGCTAAATTAAACAGTACCAAATTTCTAAATGGTACTAGTGGCCCACTAAAACAGCTGATGTAGTAATTACTAAGATAGAGAAAGAGGGGGGGAGTGAGAGAGATGACAAACAGCGGAAAGTGTGTGTATTTGTGTGTAGAGACAGTGAGAAGACGGTGTGGTGTGTGTGTGTATGCAGATAGGTCCATGAATCACGTCACAGAGGCCATTGTCTTTGATAATGATGGAATAATATCAGCAAGCTCTGGACGGACATGGAGATGTAGGCAGAGGGGGACATCTTGTTTACATAGTTCCAGGAGAAATTTGAAGATAGCTGACCAAGGTCAGCCTAGGGGAGCCAAATTCACAAACAAACAGTAATTGTTTTGGTTCATGCAGACTGTTTTTGTTTGCCTTGAAAGTCTTGCTGATACTTCTCAATGGCGAATCCAAACAGCCAAATTCCAGGAGCATTCTGCCTGTTTCGAGCGAAACA
>NC_051450.1:4952-8931 GCF_001649575.2 Kryptolebias marmoratus
TTTTTTTTTTTTTTTTTTTTTACTAAAATCAATAAAAAACTATAAATTTTAACATATAAACCAAAAATACTTACTAGTTTTGTAAGATAATTACCAACAAACATTGAAATTATCAAAAGGTGCTTTATTTGAGAACTTTGATAGCTTATAAACTGACATTCATGACCATTTCTGGATTGTGCCGACACAAAGTGTTTGTCGATGCGTTTATGTTCAATGATTACACTGCAGGACGTGCAAAACAGCTTCCCCCCACTGTTGTGCAGCTGGGGAGGCCGCTAACTCAGCGGAGCGCGAATATCCAATATCCAACTTTAAACTAACTTCACTGCGGTGTTTTGCTGAAATCTTTGTGGGCAAATGTGAAGCATTAGCGCACATTTTGGCTTCGGTTGCTGCTCCTGCATGCTCCCGGCATTCTGATGTTAACAGGATGTGACGTCACATCTCTTCTTCGTGAGTTATTTGGGGTTATTTTTGTTAAAGTTGCGGTGTTTTGGGCAAAGTTGCAATTTCGCGGGGTTTGCTTGATTTTGCGTTATTAGTTGCGATCACAACATCGCAAAATCCTGGAGGGTCTGATATATAATTTATTTACAGGGACTAACTGGTGTAGCTACTAGACGATAAACTTTATCATTATACACCTAAAGACAGTAAGTGTATTATATTTTTTCATTCTTGTGTTTTCCAGCACTCTTTAGTGTTGTTTTCAACTGACTGAGCAGTGGTTAGAGCAGTCGTCTCCTAGTGAGAGGATTGTAGGATCACTTCCCAGCCTTTCTGTGTGTAGTTTGCATCTTCTCCCTGTGCATATGGATGTACTTCTTCTTAGGTGTGAGTGTGAATGGTTGTTTAAATCATTTGTCTCTATCTGTCCCTGTGATGGACTTGTGACCTGTTCAGTGTGTCTTGCACAGTGACTCCTGGAGATAGGCACCAGCTCCCTGCAATTCCAATTGAAGAAGTCGGCTAAAGAAAATGGATGGACTGAAACTACTTTGATTGGAGAAGGGATGTCAGTTTCAAAAATACTTCAGTTCAAATTAAATGTTGTAGCTCATAATCCTGGTTTTGTTAAAGAGTTGTTATAGATGCTGATGGCTGTGGACAGGAAGGATCTCCTGTAGCAGTCTGTCCCGATGTGTCCTTGATTCTGGTGTCCTCAAAGAGTCCCACCAGGTAAGCCACGCTGGCCTCCTGCAGGGCCATGATGGCCAAGCTCTGGAAGTGCAGGTCGGTCTTGAAGTTGTGGGTGATCTCCCAGACCAGGTGCTGGAAGGGCAGCTTCCTGATGAGCAGCTTGGTGGACTTCTGGTAGTGGTGGATTTCCCTGAGAGCCAAGGTACCAGGCCTGTAGAGGTGAGGCTTCTTCACTCCACCTGTGGCCTGAGTGCTCTTGCGGGAGGCTTTGGTGGCTAGCTGCTTCCTGGGAGCTTCTCCTCCGGTGAAACTTCAGTCGAGACAGGTTTAAACTTCTGGCAAAACTAAGAACAGTTTGAAAATTATTATGCACCCTCTTAAGATTATTAGTCATTCAACTGTCTTTATATTCAAGGTAAATTATTATTATTAAGAAAAAATTATTCTTACTAATCAGTCATTTATGTTTAAGTCATGCAATCAATTTAACAAATGAACAGTCTCATATGTCAAAAATAATTAACTTTCCCTAATTTTTTTTACCTTTATTACCCCCTTCTTCCATAATGCTACAATTATTGCAAGCAAAATTATTGTAGGAATCACCACTGCTGCAGCAATAATTGCAGGTTTGTTTTGTCCATCTGCAACTGAAAAAAAAAAGAAAATTAGAAAAAATAAACTTGTTTTAAATATTTGCATTGATGCTCTATACTTGACATGTTAGTTCAGAGTTTATACACACAAAAAAACCCAACAACAATTGAATCTACAGGTTTTGCGTTGTGATGGACTGCTTGAGCTGCTTTTAAGAATTGCTGACAGAAATAAATGACAGTAGACATAAAAAAGCAAGTTGAAAAGTAATCTATGAATGGAATGGTATGTGGTGGTGTTGTTAGTGAGACAAACAGAACTACTTCAGAAGACTTCCCTGAACCTTCTGGTCACTTACTTTCTATATTATGAAGAATTGTGTCTTTTAAGAACGTTTCCTCAGCATCATTGAGTTCACAAGTGTAGATTCCATCCTGAGCTGGAGATAAGTCTTGCAATGTGAGGCTCCCAGTCTTTGACACAGTCTTCACATACTTGTCCCATTTCTTTGAAGGTTTGTAAAGATCTTCAGGTTGGCTTCTTGTCAGAATCACCTGACTCTTGTTGAATCTCCAAATGAGAGACTTTGGGCTGGTGTCTGAGGCCTGGCAGTCAATTGTCATTTCAGTGTCTGCACTGTTCATAAAGGCTGAAAATAAACAACACGACAGCATATACAAACATCAACAAAATGTGTTTTAAATGCATCAAAATCTTAACATTTTTCCCAACAAAAAAGGAACATCCCCTATTAAAGGCATTAACATACACACCAGGTATAAACCTTTTGCGACTAACCTTGTTTAAACAAAATTACTTTTTTCTTGCTTTTGCCTGTGTCAACGGTGCAGCTGTAATCTAAATCAGAGTCACCATCTGAGAGTGTCATAGAACTGCTGATGTTGTAAAGCCCTTCTTCGGTCCGGTCTATGGTTGGTGCAGGGAATGAAGGACTGAGTTGCCAGATGAGAACAGGTTCTGGGTACATTCCTTCAGATCTGCATGTGATCTTATTGTTTGTCTTCTCTATCTTGACTGTCTGGACAGGAGCTGCAACCAAACATGTTTAATTTAGTACACAGTTGTTTTAATGATACTGCTCATCATTGACTATTTATTTATTTGTCAGGGACAATTCAATCAGAACTCTGGAACAGAGGAATATCTTATGGATGTGTTACACAAAGAATGTCAAGCTAATTTGCAATCCTTGTCCTTGGCTAGGCTTTCCTCCCTCCCAATACGTTGCATGAAAATAGTAATAATAACTACAAGCACTCAGAGCGCGTAAACAGGCATCATCTTTGACCCATGAGTTGTCCAGCTGTGAAGTTTAACATCCCCCACTGAAGGCATTAACACACACACCAGGTGCAGACAGCTGCAGAGTTAAAACACAGGAGGATCTGTGATTTTGATCATTGACCTTGAACTTTGACCAGATCACCACCAAAATTTAACCATTTGATCCTTGTACCATGTTTAATATTTCCTCAAAATTTAATGAAAATCTGTTCATAACTTTTTGAGTAATCTTGTACACAGACCAGGGGCGCCGTATAGGGGGGAAAGGTTAGGACGATTCCAAGGGCCCATGACCGACAGAACCTTCTTTTTTTTTTTTTAAGACAGTGTCTTAGTAAATAATATTAAGTATCTATGTTCCTTGCCGTTCTTTGGAGCTAGAAGACATTTTTACCATTCCATGATGTCCAAAAAGCAAACGTCTATTTCTAAAGACCCCCGCTACATACACACACACACCCCACCGCCCCCCCTCGCACAATATGGTTTGTTCCTGCTTTAATTAGCGTGCACTTGCCAATATGATGTTTAATAGCTGCCAGTAAGTAGTAGCGACAACGAATGACAGAAACAACCATGCTCCCTAGAAAAAAGGTAAAGTCAGGCTTCCAAAAGAGGAAAGAGAGAAAAGAAAGAGAAGAAAGACAGAAGAAAGGGTGTCAACCTGTTACCCACTTTTTCTCGAAGAGAGCTAATTATCAACCTAATTAGCTCAGCTTGTCACAGCTCCATCTGTTCCTGCCACGTCTCTTGTCTCATGTCATGCCACAGCCACTTAACTTCCCACTCCCAGTTTCTAGCCACGCCTTAGTTTCCATGACCACGCCATCAGTCTCATCTGTTTCACCTGTTCCTGTCACTACATATACTCACAGCTCCCAGTACTCAAGTGCCAGATTATTGAAAGCCTTACAGCGAGTAAATGTCCAGCGTT
>NC_051450.1:9843-17975 GCF_001649575.2 Kryptolebias marmoratus
TTCAGCTTAGGAAGAGCCAGGATAGCTGTTCGATGTTAGAAGTGAGTAAAAAGTTTAGGTTTCGAGAAGTTACTTGTTCTTGTTTTTATCTTTTGTCTTTATAATGTTCTAAAGCTGTTTTCATTACTATAGGGTGATGTTGTTAATATACTTTACTTTAATTTGACTGTACAGTTATACATGTTATGTTAGTTACAAAATACAATATTGTATTTGCTCTCTTTAAGTCAGTTTAAACAGTATCATGTAGCCTTGTTTTTACTAAATTATATAGAAATATTAGTACTGTTAGTAGTTAATATACTGGCTTTTAACCAATTTATGGTCTGTTAATCATTACATCAACCTCTCCAGGGAAGGACTGAAGGTGGAAATTAGAATTATTTTTTTTTATATAATCAGGTATCTATCCTTTTAAAATGTTAGTAAAATGTAAAAATGTTAGTAAAATGTAAAATTGTATCTATGTGAATGAATATATAATTTTATAGTTATATTGTTATGAGTGCACTTAAAATATTTTATTTATCAATCAAGAAAATGCAGAGAATTTTTGTTTTGAAATTTTTGCAATAAAAAATAAAGTAAAGTATGGCCTTTGGGAGGTTTTTTGTCTGCTTTTGCACTTGCTTCAAATAGTGACTCGTGTACTGTATGCAGACTGTTGCATATATTAGTCACAAGAACAATTTTATAGACTTTGCATTCATAGTTGTGCTAGAACTAATATTAGACCAAAGGAAATGATACAATTGCAAGCCTTTAAGTTAGTTATTTAAAGATTTTTAATGAGTCAGATTCCAGAGATGTGGTTACAGTAGTTGCACGGGTGGGTAGAGGGGCCAGACAGACAGACACTACTGAAAACATAACCTCCTTGGTGGAGGTAATAATCATAACAAATCATCACTAATAAGTACCTTAACTAGGCATCTTGTAATATCAGAATAAAACATAAAAAAGATAACATCAAATTTATAAGATCAAAATTGCAAAATTACAGATTAGTGTCTAAGTAATTAAATCTTTTAAAATTACATTATCTAAAACTTGTAGTAGCTAATAAAAACACAAAAAAGGATAAATGTGAAAATTCCATAGCATGCATGAACAGTTTAGCTATTAGTAGGGTTATTCAGTGTCTTATCTGTCAAAAACACTTAAGATTTGTCTTGCTTTGTTTTTATTTAGTTTATCAGATTTTAATTTCTAGTCCAAAAAACACCTAAAAACTAGACCTCACTGACTTTCTGTATTTCCTCCTGGTCTATTTTAACTGTGATTGTATTTGTAGTGAAGGGTTTTGATCTTTTATAGCCTTTTTTTGATGATATATCATTAAAGCATAATGTCATAATATCTCCAAAATAATGTGCCATAGCTCACATTATGTTGTTTGAGTGTTTCAGGAGATAACAATTATTAGATTTGCTTAATATTTATGTAGTTTCAGAGTGTTAAAATATTAAACTTTCCGTGTGCTCAAGGCCTTTCCTTACAAGCTTATCTGTTCCGCAGGAAGGCCTGAGTTCAGCTGTAATCTGTCAAGATAAAAAAAAGTTATGCTAGTGGAAACTGGGATGCTGGAAGTTCTTAATTAATATAATACAGTGTTTTGTTATCTTACTGTGGCAGATCAGTATAGATTCGCTTTTAAGGTGAGTGGTGGGTGGCACCAGCATAGCCTTTAAAGCTCACACACTCCGTTCTTACAGGGCTTTGTGGTGACAGCATGTTGTTGCAGTGCCTTCTCCAAACAGTGTGCTTGCCATCATCGTGTCCAGGTTAGTTTTTGTGGTTCCCCTTTTTCTGACTTTTAGACTGGTTTATGAAATCATGCCTGTCTTGGGTTCAGGACCGCGGTTGGGTTGTGTGGGCTCCCTCCTGCTCTCTGGAGTGCGTGTGGTCGGGCATGTGTCGTGGGCTTTGGGTTTTCACCGGGTTAAGTGATTTCATTGTCCAGCTTGTTTTGGGCTTTGTGCCATGGCTGACATTTAGATCCTGGGTTGTTGCGGTACTGGGCCGTAAATCTTCTTCAGCTCCTCCTGCGGCATTCGGGTGTGTTCACCTGACTATCAGGTGCGTGCCGCAAGGTGTGCGCAGTTACGTTGAGACCGCCGCCACCTCCTGCTGGAGGAGCCGTTGTTTTGTCCCAGTTCTGCTGCTTTATGCAGTTTTCAACTGGATTGTAATCTACCCAATTAATAATTTATTTTTATTTAGGTAAGGGTTCAACCTGCTCATGGTGAGTCTTTTTGTAATTTTATTGCACGTTTATTTGCTGACGCTGTTTTTCTTTGTATGCAGATTTAGTTTGTCATTTGCCTGCATGTTTTGTTTCTATCTTATTAATTATTGTTTGCTTTGTATGTTTGTTTTTGCTTACTGTTTGGTTTGCAGTGTTTTATTTGTTTTGCTTTATTTAGTTCTTAATTGGGTTTGAATATATCCATTGAGTGTTGAGGGGGTAATGTGCAATAGATAAGCTGTGTAACAGATGCAGTGTGTGATCTGTTGTTTATGTCCAGATTCTATTTTTTTTTTCCGTAGGTCTACTTTTTAACTTTTGTGAAAACAAAAAAATAATTTTCAGATTAATGACCCACCTCTCTTTATTGCCCTGACCTGGTGTGGCATTTTTGTAAAGATTGGGAAGTTTGATAGTCCTGGGGCTATAGCCCTGTGTGACGTTGCTGGTTAAAGTATTTTACAATTTCAGTCTCAGACACCGCTCATGTCACATTACTCCCTAATGTCACCTAGCAACAGAGGTGGAGAAAGGTGTCTTTATTTCTTTTAAAGCTTCTTAACAACGACCAACCGCTTTGACATCTTTCAGTCTGGTTTCCGTGCTCACCACAGCACTGAGACTGCCCTTGTCAAAGTGTTCAATGATGTCCACATAAATACAGACTGTGTAAGAACCACAGTGTTGGTTCTACTGGACCTTAGCGCAGCATTTGACACTATTGACCATGATATATTATTAGAGCGACTGGAGAGCTGGGTTGGACTCTCAGACACAGCACTCAGCTGGTTCAAATCCTACCTAAACAACAGGAACTTCTTTGTATCAATAGGCAACTTCTCCTCAGAGCGAACAGAAGTCACATGTGGAGTACCCCAAGGTTCAATCCTGGGACCCCTTCTATTTAATATCTACATGCTCCCACTAGCCCAGATTATAACAAGTAATAATATTAGTTACCATAACTATGCAGATGATACACAGCTCTATATTACGATGTCACCAGGTGACTCTGAACCTATCCTAGCACTGAACAGATGCTTAGAACAAATCACTGCGTGGATGTGCCAAAACTTTCTTCAGTTGTACAGTAACAAGACTGAAATTATTATCTTTGGACCTAAAGAGGAGCGATCAAGAGTCAGCGCGCAGCTTCAGGTATTACAGCTAAAAACTAGTGATCAGGCCCGAAACCTGGTTGTAGTAATGGACTCAGACCTGAACCTTAAGGGACACATAAAAACAGTTACAAAGTCGGCCTTCTATCACCTGNAAAAACAGTTACAAAGTTGGCTTTTTACAACCTGAAGAACATCTCCAGAATTAAAAGATTAATGTCACAACAACATCTAGAAAAAATTATGCACACGTTCATCTTTAGTCGTCTTGATTACTGCAACAGTGTCTTCACAGGTCTGCCAAAAAAATCAACCAGACAGCTGCAGCTGATCCAAAATGCTGCTGCTCGTGTTCTCACTAAGACCACAAAAGTAGAGCACATCACCCTGGTTTTAAAGTCCCGACACTGGCTCCCTGTAGCACAGAGAATAGAAATTAAAATACAAAGCTGCCATTTCTGGTTGGAACGCCACTGCACTTAAAAGCGCCTTTTTTCACGGGTTAAGTGAACAAATTAAAGATGAACTAGCACCTCTAGATGAACCAGAGTCTCTAGACGAATTCATAAGCTTAACAATAAGGTTGGATAACCGAATTCGCTCCAGAGCAGGAAAACGGTCTCGCTGAACCTTTTCTCCATGGGTTTCTCAAACAGGTAGGGGGCGGCAGTGGCTCAGGAGGTAGGGGTTTGTCTTGTGATCGGAGGGTTGCTGGTTCGAACCCCCACTCTGGCTGTCTCAGCCGTTGTGTCCTTGGGCAAGACACTTCACCCGCCCTGCCTACTGGTGGTGGTCAGAGGGCTCGGTGGCGCCGGTGTGATGGCAGCCTCACCTCTGTCAGCCCGCCCCAGGGCAGCTGTGGCTACAATGTAGCTCACCAATGGGTGAATGATTGTAGTGTAAAGCGCTTTGGGGTCCTTGGACTAGATAAAGCGCTATATAAGTGCAAGCCATTTACCAGGTAATCAGTCTTCTGTTCAGCTTTCACCGACATCTTCCTCAGCTCCAGAACCTGAACCAATGCAACTGGGACACACACGCCCAACGGCAGAAGAACGCCAGAAAAGGATGCGTTCTCGACTCTGTCTCTATTGTGGTAAGCCCAACCACTTTATCACTAACTGTCCCGTTCGTTTAAACCCGCAGGTCCGGCAGTAAAGACGGGATGACTGCCGGAGTCACAATCATTAACTAAATCCCGTATCATCATTCCTGTCACCCTGTTCAACAATAACGAGTCTTTTCCCCTGTCAGCCCTCATCGACTCGGGGTGCGAACAAAACCTCATCAACTCTGAAAGAGTCAAGCATCTAGCTATCACGGTCAAACTACTTTCAATCTCTCTCAGAGTTTCAGCCCTGGATGGAAAGAACCTGCCTCAAATCACCCACCGTACCAAGTCGTTAGGTTTATTAATCTCAGGTAATCACACCGAAGAGAGTACTTTCTTTGTTTTTCCCGCATCCAGCTCCTCCATAGTTTTGAGTTTCGACTGGTTACTCGCACACAACCCTCATATAAAGTGGGCCGAAGCCAAGATAGAGTCCTGGTCCACCAAGTGTCACTCCACCTGCCTTCATTCCGCCGTCCCGGTTATGACTTCCCCGACAGAACAAGCAGAGGTTGACCCACCAGACGTATCCTCTGTTCCCAGTGAGTACAATGATTTATCTACAGTTTTCAGTAAAGACAGAGCGTTAGCTCTGCCACCTCACAGGCCTTACGACTGTGCCATTGACCTCCTGCCTGGTGCCCCATTACCCAATAGCAGACTATACAATATTTCCAGAGCCAAACGAAATGCTATGGAGGATTACATAAATAAATCTCTCGCAACTGGCATAATCTGCACTTCGTCTTCCCCATTAGGCGCAGGATTTTTCTTTGTGGGAAAGAAGGATGGGTCCCTACGGCCCTGCATAGACTACAGAGGTTTAAACCAGATCACAATAAAGAATAAGTACCCATTACCATTGTTATCTTCCGCCTTCGAGCCAGTTCAAGACGCAACCATTTTCACCAAGCTAGATCTCAAAAACGCTTATCACCTTCTCCATATTAGAGAGGGCGACGAGTGGAAGACTGCATTTAAAACCCCCATGGGGCAGTACGAATATCTAGTCATGCCCTTTGGTTTGTCCAACGCGCCTGCCTTTTTCCAGGCTCTTGTAAATGATGTTTTCAGAGATTTTATTAATGTTTTCATGTTTGTCTACCTAGATGACATCCTGATTTACTCTAAGTCCCTCGTTGAACACCGAAGACACGTCCGCTTGGTCCTCCAACGGCTTCTTGATAACAGGCTGTACATAAAAAGGGAGAGAAGTGTGAGTTCCACCGTCAGTCAGTAACCTTCCTGGGATACATTCTTGAGGGCGGACAGGTAAGGGCATCAGAGGATAAGGACAGTACTAGATTGGCCCAAACCCGAGACCCGAAAACAACTACAACGATTGATAGGGTTTGCTAACTTCTACCAAAGATTTATACGCAACTATAGCCAAGCTGCATCTCCCTTTACTGGCCTTACTTCAACCAAGTAGGTGTTTGCCTGGACCCCTCAAGCTGACACCGCCTTCGCTGAGCTCAAGTCCCAGTTTGCACAGGCGCCCATACTTGTCCAACCTGATCCCAAGAAGCAGTTTGGGGTGGAGGTTGATGCCTCCAATACTGGGGTTGGAGCAGTGCTCTCCCAGACCACCGATCATGATGACCATAAGCTTCACCCTGTTAATTATGGTCCTTTTTCATTTCTCATTTCTGTTAAACTCATTACAGCTTTATAACGTGCATGAAACACGTTATCTCACAAAGGTGCAAACATGTAAAGCTTGGATAAATACTAAATGGTAATGTAGTTCAAACTGTACAATATAATCAAGATACTTTGGTTGCTAAGAAATGAGGTCATGTTTACTTGATTGCTAAGAAATAAGGTTATGCTTAGTCAATGATAGAATAAAAACAAACTTGGATATTGCTAAAATCATTTGATTGTTAAAAGTAGGTTACGATAAAATGTGAACAAACTTCGATGTCACTAAAATGATTTGATTGCTGAAATAAGGTCACTATTAGCTTATGATGGAATAATTGCTAAGAACAGTGTGTCTGTGGGGTGAGGGAGGCGAAAGGTTCCAGAACATCATGATATGATAGTATGCTTTATAGTATAAAAAGAAGTAAAGGGGTTATTACTTCAGACACAACTGGGAACGTGTTGCTGTTGCTTCGTGTTGGTGTTTAAATAAATGTATGTTTGTTTTTTAAACCTCTGCTTTGGACTCGTTTTGTGTGTCCGTCATTTCTGCAACATCAAAGATGAGAGAAACTAAGTGGTCAGGTGAGATTCCTCTGAAAGGAGTGAATACTAAACTTCGTTTTTCTCAACAACCCTTCTGCCTATTTCTCCGGCAGACTCTCTTCGGCCGAAAGGAATTATGACGTGGGGGACAGGGAACTCCTGGCAATCAAGCTGGTGACATTGGCTGGAGGGAGCTGAGCACCCCATTTTGGTTTGGACAGATCATAAGAACCTATCATATCTCCAATGTGCTAAGAGGCCCAACCTGCGCCAGTCACGTTGGTCTCTGTTCTTTTCTCGTTTTAACCTGTCCATTTCGTACTGCCCAGGGTCTAAGAATATAAAGCCAGATGCTCTTTCCCGAGTCTACTCCTCAGATGATTCCGAAGAAGCTCCAGCTTCAATCCTTCCCCCCAGTTGCACAGTGGGGGTGGTCACCTGGGAGATCAAAGACATCATTCGCCAAGCACAACACAGTCGAACCTACCCCTGAATCCTGTCCACCAGAGAAACTGTACGTACCATCGTCTGTTCGATCACGTTTTCTCCAGTGGGTACATGCCTCCAAGTTCTCCGGTCACCCTGGAATCAGTCGCACTTTTGGGCTGATAATTTGAAGGTTTTGGTGGGGGTCAATACACAGGGATGAAAGGGAGTATGTCGCAGCTTGTTCAGTCTGCTCCAGAAATAAGTCTTCGAACCATCCTCCCACTGGTTTTCTTCAACTGCTGCCCGTACCCAAACGACCATGGTCTCATATCACCGTTGACTTTGTTACCGGACTCTCAACCTCTAAAGGTATGACCACCATTCTAACCATCGTCGACCATTTCTCCAAAGCCTGCCATCTCGTTCCACTCCATAAACTACCTACTGCCGCCCAGACGGCCATGTTACTGATAAAACATGTGTTTAAATTTCATGGAATCCATCAAGAGATCCTCTCGGACCGTGGTCCCCAGTTTGTCTCACAGGTCTGGCGCCAATTCTGCTCCGCTCCGCTCCAAGGTGTCACTCACATCCGGTTAACACCCTAAACCAACGGACAGACGCAGCGCATGAATCAGGAGCTAGAGGCTACCCTGCGATGTCTGACCTCTACTAACCCCGACGATTGGGCCCAGTACCTTCCATGGGTAGAGTATGCGCACAACAGTTACATCTCTGCAGCCACAGGCCTCTCCCCGTTTGTGCTAGGGTATCAACCACCACTCCTGTCCTCTGAAGAAACTAACATCTCGGTCACCTCAGTGCAGAACCACATTCGTAGAAGCCGTAAGATCTGGAATGACACCATTGCTGCTCTCAACAACACTTCTGCACTTAATAGCCATCCCTCGTCGACTGGGATGGCTATGGTCCGGAGGAACGCTCCTGGGTTCCCTCATTAGGGATTTTCAGGACTCCCAGCCCTCGTCCTCTGCTCGGCCGCCAGGTGGCGTCTGTTGAGGGGGGGGGGGGG
>NC_051450.1:18018-21597 GCF_001649575.2 Kryptolebias marmoratus
GGGGGGGGGGGGGGTACTGTCAGGGTCTGTGTTTTTTCTGTTTTGTTTTTGTTTCTTTCCCTTTTTTTGGTTTAAGTTTTATTTTTCTGGAGTACCTGCTACTCCCCGTAGCATCCACCGGATGCCGCCGGTGGACAGAGCCCCTGGAGAGGTGCGGAGCAGACCCCGTAGACACACCTGCAGCTCGTTTGGAAGATGCAGTCTGGGTGTATATAAGCAGTGGCTGACCGACTTCTCTCCGCCTGAGTGTTTGCTTACCTTGGTGAACCTGTTGTCTCCTCATTTTCCGAGTGTGCCGCCTGCCCTACACCTCCGGCCCGTCTCCAGTGGGTTCCCCTTCGTGACGCCACAGGTTGTACCTGCCCGTGCCCGAAAACCATTCTGAGGCTCTCTACAGCTGGACCTAGTCGAACTCCGTTCTCTCAGCCAGGTGCCAACCTGTCCGCTCTCCAACGAAGCCCTCTTCTCCAACACTCTGCAACCAACCAAACTCATCCTTTCCAAGATTCAATAAGCTCATTATTGTTCTTTGACTAGCCTCTCTTGATTGTGTTCTCGCATGTGGGTTAAGAAACTTGGAAACAACATGACAGTTTGGTGCTATTCAGTTTAGTTTTTTGTTATCTCTTGTGTTCAGTTTTTTTTTTTGAAGATGCATAATTCTGTAGATGTTACTTTAGTGGACTGTAACTAATATTTGTAACTTTCCACTCACCAGTTTTTTTCAGCACAGACATGGTGTTGCTTATTGGATCCTATATCTGCTGCACTGAGACTTTCTCACAGAACAATTTTAGTTTTGGTTGTATCTACTCTATGACCTTGGTCACAGCCTTGGATAAATGCTCTTTCAGTCTTTCCTGGGAGTACATACTTATCAGTCACCTGTCTGTGTTCAGATACTGAGTGAGTTCAACACAAAAAGAAAAACAGAAAACACTTTTTCAAATCAATTTAACAAAACAAAACTTGAATTTTATCACAGCAAACTCAGCTTAAATATAAACTAGGCACAATTTCCTCACTGTTCCTTCACATGCCAGTGACTGAGCTGGAAACTCAAAAAGTACCTCTTCACTGATACTTAAACACCACATAACTGAGACTATTTACAGAATTACTCAGAACTAGTGGGGGTTTCTATTTAACAAGCACAATTTTTCAGATTTGCTTGTCAATGTCAATGACTGTAATAACCTAAGATGTGTCACAGATTAATGCAAGCCTTATATTGTTTAAGAGCATTGTAATACACTAAAAGGTATAAGACGGAAGTCAGCATTTGCTTGTGTTTTTTGTTTGTGTTTCTCATACCGTAAACATTTACTGTAATAAATGACTCTTTGTTTCCAGTGAGGGTGCTGGTGTAACACTGATATTTGCCATTGTCCTGAACTTTGAGCCCGTCCAACAGGAGTGAAGCGTTTCCTTTAGAGATCTGGTCTTTAAATAGTGACGTCCTCCCTTTAAACCAGTCACTCTGCAGTCCCAGTTGGTCAGTGTTGTGAAGGAGTGAACTTGCTCCTTGTCTTGAGTTACTTGAATCCAGTGAATCACAGTTTCATCTCCAACTGGATATGTGCAAGGTAGCATGCAGGGCTGGCTAAACTGGCATAAAATGTATTTATCTGGAAAGATAGAGAAAAGAAATGCCTGTCATGGAAAAATCAGGTGCCAGAACAATGCAAGGTGATTACATTTTAACATATAGTTCTACTATAGATCAATATTTTATTTACTTTCAGAGGACTTAATGAATGTCAACTCAATATTTTCAGTTGTCATTGCACTAATTTGGTCACCCTAAAGCCATGAGAGATATATTTAGCTACTCAGCTGTTTAACAGCAGAACAGCTGCCAGTAGAAATAGAAGTGATGGCAGAGGGAAGATACCATGTATGAAATGTAAAACCAGAGTTAAAAAAACAGAAAAAAGAGCTACAGGAATTGCAAAAAAATAGTACAGGTTAAGAGGGTAAAAGATTAAGAGAGAGACGATAACTTAGTCTGACTTAAAAGCCAAGGAGAAAAAGTATGTTTTCAAATGAGTTTTAAAAACAGCCAGAGATGGAGCCTGGCTGACCTGCAGTGGAAACTCATGCCATGCTTTCTGAGCCAGAACTGCAAAGACTCTGTCTCCTTTGGATTTATAAAAGGTAAGCCAAGTAGAGTGGAGCCGGGACCTTTAGAGCCCGTGTGAAAGGGGCAATTGACAACTCAACATTCTTGAATCACAGCACCTGAGTTATTCTCCGAGGTTGCTGTACAGAGCCACAACACACTTCTTTTATCAACACACAGTTACCATCTGTTCCGTCTGTAAAACTGACCGCAGCAACAAATAAAAACACGCAACAAAATGTAGATTATTTGCTCACAGAAATTACTCTGTGGTTCTCAGTAAACAAAATGGAAAGCATATGATGTATGTTGGGGAAATCTAAACCAGCAGGTTTTACAAGGTTCTGAGACAGAAGCTATCCCTAATCTTATTTTCTACTTCATTCAACTTCTTTAGTTAATGTTTAAACCCAATATGTTTACTGCAGTGTAATGTCAGAGTAAAAGACTAAAGTTCAAAATTCAACCTCTCAAGATCACAAACATTTTGACGAAAGCAAACTTTCCTTTTTTTAACCAAGTATCTCAAGTTTTAGATCTAAATATCTCAGCACACAACACATACTATTAGTATGTTTTTGAAGTAAAGGAAATGTGATATAACTTCACAAATGTTTCATTTATATCCCCAGTATTACTTCTTTCTATAATGAAAACCGACACAACAGCTCAATTCACTAACATAAGATATTTAGACTAGACTAAATGCTGAATGACTAAGGTAGTTACACTTACCTCCTCTGACAAAGAAGAAAGCAAAGTTCAAGAAAATCAGAGTCTCTGAAAACCTCAGTGGAATCATCTTGTAGAGCTTCTGCCTGTTCTGCCGTTCACTGACAGAATCACGACTAGCCAGCTGAGCAGTTTTTTTATTGCTGGTGTAATGAGCACCTGACAACAAAGGCAAACAGAAAAAGTAAAACAAACCTTTAAAAGAAGATAAAGAGTATACACTTTATATAAAGCACATGTTAAACTGACTGAATAAAATAATATTTGCACTGCATTCATCTCACTAGACTAGTACATGTAAGGAAATCTAAACTTGTATTTGTGACTCCTGTCACAAATCTGTGTGGTTTTCTTTTGCAGAAAAATACTTTTGTGCGTTTTGCATTTGTTTTTTGGGGATTTTTTGTGTGTTGTGTGTTTTGGAGTTTGCATCATTTGTGTGTTTACACTCAGAAAAAACTTACTTGTGCTTATTTATAAAGGCAAATGCAAGCAATGAACTAGTTGGACTACAAGCATGTCTTCAGGACAGAAAACCTTGAAGCAAGTTACCAATTCTTGATAACATTACCTGGCCTCCAGTTGCATATTCCTTGGAAATATTTGACCTAATCTGATATCAAATAAAATAGAAACTGTAAGAATTTTTACTTGACTGAAAGAACAGCCTGTGTGGAAGCTAAAAAATGTTTTGTCAAGTCTGTTGGCTTTGTGTGTGTGTGTGA
>NC_051450.1:21616-47741 GCF_001649575.2 Kryptolebias marmoratus
GGGGAGGGGGGGCATTTTGAAGTGGGATAAAGCTTACACAGTGGGCTGTTGTAACACATAATCAGATATTCATGTTCTCTTTTTAACCCTAACCCACAAGTTTTTTTATTTCTATGTGTTGTTTTTACATTTTTCTGTCACCTTTTGTTACTTTACTGAATGCATTTCTGCCTCAGTATGCAAATGAGGAGGGCTGCCTTCTTGGTCCAGCTCCTCTCCTGTTGGTCAATAAACAGGAAGGAGCAGGATCCATGTGCCGATCAATTGTGCAGCCTGCGCTTTCGGCTGTTTCAGGAGAATGCCTAATTTGAGAGGAAGTGAAGTCATAGCAGAGATGTCTCAGACAACTGCAGAAGAATTGAGGCACGTTGCTATCTTAGCTGAAAGCAACACAGTCAGTGATGACTATTTATTGTTTTCATTTCCAAATCCCCAGAGCACAGAGGAGGCACACTTTAATACCGCTCACACCCATGCGTGCTCACTCGCCGTTGCACGCCCAATCAGTTTTTGGCAGACAATCACTTTTTTGCCTCCACTCTAAAATCTGACCATTTTTTCTTCTCCTTGACCTCATGGTCCTCTCTGTCCCACTCACTGAATTAACAGTGGGAATGACGTGTCTTCCTTTTATTTGTAACACAACTTCTGTGGTTCCCAAAAATTATACTTTTTCTGTATCGATTTCTGCCTCAGTGAAATTTAGTTTCTTTCTTTCTTTGGTAACCATGAAATAACATTGATCAGCTGTATGGCATCAAATTTAGGCCAAATGTCCGCCACGAGTGTGTAATAATACACACTCGCACATGGAGCATAAGCTCCACGTGCGCACCGAACATCCCATGGGTGCACAATTCAGTGACGACGAGCGCTACTCTACTGCAGGGCATAAAACTCAACATACGTGCATGATTTGCAGCTCTCAATATCTCGATCTGCTTGCTGGTGGATCTGCTCCTGCTCGGACACAAGTTGTGGTGGCCATTTGGTTTAAATTTTACAACAAATGATGGGTTAAAGTTCTCCTTTTTAAAATTAATTGGTGCATTTCAAGCGTATTAATTGATTTATTTGCCCTTTTATTTATTTTTTGAGCCTTTTGTATATTTCTGCTTTTATTTTTAATTATGTCAGTTTTGGTCCTCCATACCGTAGCTGCATGTTGCAACTAAAAATGAAATTATATTTTGACTACTAGTGTTATTCACAACATGTAGTAATATGAAAACGGTGTTCTGCATACTGCATCTCTAACATTAACATTTGTTGTTTGCTGTCTCTCTTGCTTTCACCAGCCTAATTATTAATTCACAGCTTCACAACCTGGATGTTTTTCACAAACATGAAGAAGCTTGGGAGCACCTAAAGACCTTCATGGTTATGTGTGCTAAAAAAGGAAGTTCTGTCCACTGACATTAGGACAGTGATGAGAAAAATAGTAATTAAATGTTTTTTTGTTTTTTTTTAAAAGACATAATGTAAAATCGTGACAACTTTTTACCAACAAAACCTAAAGGATCTGAGGGACTGAACTGTTGTTCAGAGAAAATTAGAAAATTTAGATTTTATAGTCATCTGTAGAAACAAAAACAAAATTATCTTAGTTTAAAACTCTGACATGAAGATAGGTGGGTGATAAGCATTCCTTCTAAGAATGACAGATAGTTAATAATTTACTGTACAGTCATAGAACGCAGAGAGTCATTGCTAAAAGTTTTTAGCAATGACTCTCTGCGTTCTTAATACGTGTCTGAAGACCTCACCAAGATCCTTCAAAGATCAATCTAAACATCTAAACATCTCAGTGAGTAAGTTTGTGCTCTTTAATCACATCAGTGATTTACTGTACAACTCATTCTGATCCAGGAACTAATCCCAAGCAGAGCCTGACTTTACAGTAAATTCTTCATTAGTGACAAACCAAAACAGGACAGGAAGTGCTGATTGTTAAAGTCCCCCTCACACTGGATGAAGACCTTGCTACGCTCTCCATGACTTGTTAGGATGTAGCTGGGTCGCAGCAAATTTTAAAAAGCCTTCTTCGGTGTGAAGGCAATCATAACGTTCTCACCAAACAGATTTTTCCTGCTATTTCCTCCATCCCAGACATGCTCTCCTGCATCCTTACCATGAATTGGGCAATGAAATAACATGCACAGCCTAGAATTTAATTTTGCAAGCTGTCCATTCAATGATACGCCATGGTTTTCAAAAAATGGCTGCTTAAAACATGGCAGCACAGCTCACTGGTCACCAACAGTCTCCAACAGTTGCAGCCCAGGGAGATACTACTACAGGTGCAGTATCACATCTGCTTTAAGTTGTTTCCATGATCTTGTCACAGTCACGGTCATGAAGCCCTGTCTTGCTTTAAACTTTGGATGTCCAAGCCACACTAATACATGTGAGCCCTGCATTGTTGATTTGTGACTTCTGCCACCCCAATTAAACCACCATGACCTCACTACAAAAGTTTTGTTTGTGCTCATAATAATTGTGAACTGATTACACTCTATCACACTTAACAAAGAGCTCACTGGGTTCTTAATACGTGCCTGAAGACCTCACCAAGATCCTTCAAAGACCATCCTGATTTGTTACCATGGGGTTGTCAGTTTAACAGGATTCATAGTTTGATGTGTTGCAGTGGTGTTACCTGGGCAAAACTCACAGACTCAAACCCCAAAACAAAAGACATCCTCACCAGTTTTCAAGCATCATAAATAACTATCAGAGATGGTCTGATTTTGCACAGTTTTGGTTGTTTATCCTTCTTGATCAATTAGTCCCAGGAATGTAAATGTCCTTTTCTGTGTTGTTGATTTAGCTGAACTGCCTCTGAAGAAGCACAACAATAACGATTGAATTCTTTGACACACCGTCTACCTTTTGTCAGATATGCTGTAACGGTAACTGATTAGTAATAGTTCACATTTATGGAACCATCTTTGCTTGAAAAGCTACAAAGATGTGGTTTACAGGCAGTAATGAGACTGTTTTTTTGTAAAATTCCTTATCTATTTTTATTCGTCATTCATTCGGTTTTTGAATGATCAAAGGATTTACCAGTAAATTACCTGACTGCATTTTTTTTTCTCTCTACTGATTGACCTGAAAGCTTCATTGTTGATTAAAGTGATAGTCTGGTCCGTTTTGAAGTGATGTTATGACATCAGTCATGGAGCACAGAGTTTGGAGAAAAGTGCAGAAGGCTTCGTCCATATCAGGATAACGAGCCAAAGAATAAAACACTACAATGGCTAATATTGAGTCTCTACGTCTTTTGACATAATTTGTTGCTTAGACAACACTTGTTTTGTTGCTGTTTTCTCAGCCAAACAACCTCCATGTTACTACACAATTGTATGTATGAGGAGTGTTTATGCCGATGGGGCTGAGGCTGCGAATTAGGTTTGGGCAGATTGTACTGATCCAAATATGTATATTATCAATGCCACATGTTGGTATTGTATCTAATTGATACTAAAATGATGGGATCAATACTCTAGTATTGTTTCTTCACTCTATTTAAATAAAGTAGAAGTGCAAAAGAATTAGAATTTTATTTCTGAACAAAAACCAAGAAGGATATAAACTCTAAAACATTCAATGTCCACTGTGTACTGATTTATTTATTGCAAATTTCAGTAGATATAGTAACATTTCTTTTTTTAGTGAGAGAAGTGAAGTGAAGTGAGATTTATTTATCAGCAACGAGGTGATCCAAATCGCTTTACAACAGAAACAAAAACAATCCAATACCGCAGGTACATAATGAAACACAAAAAAGAAAAAAAAACCCACACCAATCATGTATAATCTAAATGAAATATAGGATAATCTAAATAAAATAGATACATTTTCCTAACATATACTACCTTGTGAGGACCAACTGCTCCTTGTGGGGACCAAAGCCTGGTCCCCATGAGGAGAAATTATGTTTTTGGGTTAGGGGTTAGGTTTAGGACAAAGGTGTGAATTGAGTTTAGGTTTGGTTTAGGGTTAGGTATGTACTGGTAATGGTTAGGATTAGGGTAAGAGTCAGGGTTAGGCTGTAGTTAGGGTGTAGAAATAAATGGAAGTCAATAGAAAGTTCCTGCAAAGATAGAGAGACATAACATCTGTGTGCGCGTGTGTGCGTGTGTGTTTACGAGAAACATTGCTTAAAATCCATCCTAGGTTTAAATGTAAATAATCAGCTAATTAACAGTGGAAAGCAAGAATCAGGCATCCTACAGGTGAAACCTAATATTAGGTAATGTAGCATTGTTTCACACCAGTATGTTGTCATAATCATCATCATCAAAGAGTTGTTTTATAAGCCTTAAAAACAATAAAATCCTGGCCCTCATTTGAATAGCCATTAGCCTAGCCCAGGGGTCGGCAACACGCGGCTTGTGGTTTTGAAAGTCTCAAATATCTGCTCGGTTCAACAATACATCACCTAATTGCAATATCCTTCTGACATTTTCGGACATGTCTGCTTCCGCTGTATTAGCAGCCAGCTCCCCCTGCCAGCTGTCACCTGGCCGACCGCTCAAGGTTCTGTATACCGGGGAAGAACGCCTGACTCCTTGCACATTGTTATAAAAACTCCCACTAACTTTCCCCAATGATTTGAAGATAAACACCGATATTATGTAATATCTAGTTGTAAAATGTTTGGTTTACTAAAGTATTTCATTTATTCCTGAGCAAATCGGTTTGATTGATTAAAGTTTAGCCTTCAAACATAATAGGTTAATTTAACTGTAATGGCTTATCTGAGATATGTCATGGTTTTGATGTTTTGTTTGGTTTTCTAGTTTTTGTTCTGCTTTGTTTCTTCAAATTGTGTTCATGTCTTGTCACTTTCACCTTCCCCAGTACTTGCCACGCCTCATTCTTCCATACCATGCTGTTCTGTTACATTCCAGTCTTTCATGCCACACCCACATTACCATAACAACTCAATCACTGCCATTATTCTCACCTGTTTGCAATCACTCACCTGTGTCCATTTTCCTCCTGCTCCTCAGTCTTTAAATACCGGTCTTTGTTCTTCATTCTCCACTGGGTCATTTCGTTCCGCTTTGCCTGTTCATTCTCGTTATTCCTCATCATACCTTTGCTTCTTGTTTTTGGATCTTGTTAATGTTTTGCTGCCACGCCAGCCTTTTGTTTGTTATTTTAAAGTAATAAATTTATTTTCGTTCTTTCATGCCATGAGTCTGCGTACTGGGTTCGTCTCCGTGTTCCCCCATTATGACAGATATGGAGAGTATTATATTTGAAAATGAATAATTTAAAATTTAAATAAATAAATCATGAATGCTCATTATGTATACACTTAGTTATTTTGATAATGGCTAATATAGACACTTAAAGCCTGTGTTGCCTTCGTTATAAGCCTTATATAAGGCTTTTAATTTTTTTTTGCGGCTCCAGAAAGATTTGTTTTTTGTTTTTTTGGTCCAAAATGGCTCTTTCAACATTTTGGGTTGCTGACCCCTGGCCTAGCCTGACCAAAAAACTGTTTTAGTTTTTTCCAGACTCCATGCTCAATGACTAATGTCCCGGCTGATAAGTTACTAACTGTAAATAACTACTGGACAGATCATCACTTTATATATAACCAGACTATCTTTGTAATGGTTAACACTCAACAGAAGTCAGCTGGACAGTTAGCAGACACCGTGTGACAGTCTAGAGCAGGGGTTGGCAACCCTGGTCCTGGAGAGCCACCATCATGCATGTTTTACTTGTTTCCCTGCTCCAACACACCTGATTCAGTGGTTAAATTACCTCTTCATGTTCTACAGAAGGCTGTTATTGACACACTGATTCAAATCAGGTGTGTTGGAGCAGAGAAACAAGTAAAACATGCAGGATAGTGGCTCTCCAGGACCAGGGTTGCCTACCCCTGGTCTAGAGCCAAAAATATATCACTTTAAATAGACTGACTTATTTTCAGCAGTCACTTCTTATATAACCAGCATTAAGGTGACATGACAAAAAGGGCTCATCTCTGTTTTTCCTGGCCCTGCAGAGACACCTTTTCACTGATCAGGATCTTTTTGCAACACAATTCAGATGTCAGATCTCCTGTCTTTAAAGGGAAAAAAAGACCCAAAGCTGCACTCTTAGAGCTCAATAAAACTACTCTTGAACTTAAGGAACAATCAGAAGGGCAAAGACCATTCAAACGAGTCTAAGAAATCATTTTAAATTTCATACTGTGATTCTTTAACTAAAATTACATGGAGCTTCTGTTCAGGATCAGCTGTGGGTTTTTTTGTTTTGTTAGGGCTGAGTTAATTCAGATCATGTCACTTCTTCTTCTTCCTTTTCTTCTTCTTCTTCTACTTGATTGTCGTCGGTGTAACAGAGTGTCAGTCCTAAAGCCTGAATGTCCATCGATGCTGTAGACAAAGAGCTGCTCATAGTCAGGTTACTGAGCTGCTGCTGCATCTGAAACGTGAGTTCAGACAGTCAAGACACAGTTTTATTTCTCTGCACTTCTGTCATTTTACATTACTCAGAATAATAGTTTGTCTGAATGTGCACATCATAGTATTTTACTTGCTAATTTACTGGATGCATCTGGTTAAATATTAAGGTTACAACTGTTCCCTGTCTCATAGATGATGTTTCTTTTTCTTAAAGAGAGTTAGGAGAAAAGATTACCATCAGTCGTGTTTTTGTAAACTACAGGCTGATGGTAGTTTAAATAAATTAAAAAGAAAAGGTGAGTAGTTCCAAAGAAAAATCACAAATTCAGTTTTCATCTGCTCTGATTTACCTAAAGTTTTATCTGAAGTTCAAACAAACTGTAATCCAGCATTCACATCATAAATACCCCCCCCCCCCCCCNAATGGAGGTCAGTGATATTTTACATTCTGGATGTCGCTGAAGTTCTTCTCTGGCTCAATCTAGTGTCTGTTGTCAGTGTTTGTTTTTGGGGTTTTTTTGACAACTGACCTTTGACCCGGTTCAGCTCCCTCTCTTCATCAGGGTTGTTTCTGGGCTTCGAGGCTTTTCCTGCAGACGGAGGAGAAAGTTCATTGTGTGACATCTAGTTCATCATGAATAGAGCCAAAAGACCTAAACCAGTCAGTCACAACAGATAGACAGACAGAAAGCTAGATCTAGACTACTAAACCATTTTCTTCTCAACCATAAACCACTTTATGTGAATATTGTTTTTTATTAACAAATGTTTGTTCTTTGGTTTTATTCTGATCATGATTTTTTTTGTGGCAAATCTGATTGCAAATGAAAGGCCTAACATTTCCTTGAAAAAATGCATATCACTCGCTGCCTTTCATGCCATACTTTTAAACTAAGATTCCCTTGTGTTAAGAAGTGGTGGAGTTGGAACCGTTTTAGTTACAGAAAACTAAAGTTGACTCCAACTGGCAATGCTAAATGTTAGGGCAGAGATCTTGCACAATGAGCAGCCATGAAGTATGTGCTATGAATGACTCTCACCTACCACCTCACTATATTTTAAAACTATATCTGTAAAATTGACTGAATTAGTAATTTTTGTGTTTTTGTAGGCTGTGGTAGCCAACTTGAATGGGGTTGATCTAAAAAGTCAATCAGTTATAGAGGTGCATATAATGATTATTTCCTGTATGTTTCATTAAAATATATCCATTGTTTCAGGAGCTATTTTGCTAACAGACACGCAGAGTTGACTCCAAAGATTAGTGGCAAAATCTTAAACAAAGATACTGTGAGTTCTGTTAGCATTCAGAATATATGTTTGAGATCCGTTTCAGCTACTACCACACCAAATTTTAGCTCCATATCTGCAAAATTGACTGAGTTATAGTCATTTTGGTGTTTTAAGGTCAGTTGGCAGTAGCAGCTATCTTGAATCAGGTTGACTCTAAAAGGTAATCCATTGTAGATGTACATCTATTATTTATGTTTAACCAGTGGTTAATGATTTATTTTTGTAAAAACATTGAAGTAAAGTTAAAACTTCAACATCAAAAATGTTTATTTTTCAAGATATTACCAATTTTGGGGGGTGATTTTTTTGTTTTGTTTATTTTAATACATAATTGTTGTGTTTACTGGCTCGAATACACTTTGCCTTAAAACAAAATAAAGTTATATGGAGTACCAGTCTAAAACAGATGAAAATTTTCATTCTTTTTACATTCTTTTTTAGCTTTTCTTGTTTTATCATGTTTACGGAATGAATTTCTGTTTTGTTGTTGTTTGTACTAATCAATGATTTGCTTGTATTAACTGTATATCTGCGATTCTCAGGTTTTTAATGAAATTCAGTATTAAAGTAGTTGTGATAATATGATTAATTTTGTGTTTTCCTTTTAAAAATTCTTCATCCAGACATTTGCAGATATTTTTTAACCTTGACTGTGTGGCAGCTGAAGGATCCATTCAGTGTTTTGTCTTCCAAAACCAAAATAATGACTAGCCATGAACAAAACTGATATACAGTTGATCAAAGTGGGTCTAAAGTTTCTAAGGTTTTTTGATAAGTTGATAACTATTTCAGCTTCCTTCAGTTTGCAGTTCAGTCTGTGGATGAAGATTTTGACTAAATCTGAAGAAACAAAAGTTGTATTTTGTTGAACACAAGTGGGATGCATTTTTGTGACTTTGGAGCATTAAGGAGGTTATTTTTGTAAATTTCTGTTTACATGTCATTGACTTCCTGTTTTACCTTTCAGTTTCAAGTAGACCAATACTCCAGCCAGAGCGAAAAGCAGCAACGCAGCAACAACACAGATGACCCACCAGTAAGACGGTTCCTCTGATGAAACTTTCGCCTGGCCTGCAGAAACAACAAACGAAGATAAGCCGCTTGAGTACACAAATAATGCAATTTGTTTACAGCAGTACTAAAGCTCCAACTCTGACAGAAAGTGGCATAAAAGGCAGCATTAGCTTTATCAAATTAACTCTAATTGCAGAAAATAAATGTACAGTAGTCAAATGTTGGAGGGTTGAATTCCATCCAGGGTTTCATTGTTCTTTAAAGAGCTTATGTTGTACAGCGTTTGCCCTCAAGAAAGATTATGTTTAATCTGAGAAAAAATGCAGCATTTCAATTAATGCTTTCAAGCCTTGGTTCTCAAACGGTGGTATCAGTGGTGGTACTCAGAATGTTATGATGCTGGCCTGTCTGCCTGCTCTGTCTTCCTCCTCAGCCCTCACTGCAGCAATCAAGATCATCTGGGCCACCTGCACACTACTGCTCAGCAGTGCAATCAGGTTCATCCCATCCACCTGCTCACCAACAGTTATATTCAGCCTCAGACAGGCAGACAGTGCCAGATTTTTGAAAGCCCTTTGGTGTGAGTAGATATCCAGCATTACCTCCTTTTGCCTGACCACGATATTGACCACGTTTTGCCTCTTGGATCCCCCTGCCTTGCCTAGCCCTCGTCGGACACTCTCTACTGGTTTCTGTCTCCTGGATTCGACCCTGTTTCGGCCTCTCGACCTCGCCTTCTGCCTCACCCTTGGATTTGTCTGCTGAGATTGCCTTCACATGCCTGACCTGTTTCTGTGCCCGGACCTTGGATTCCTGCCTACCCCCAGATAAGTATGTCTGCCTCTCTGGTTCTGACTTTGCCTTAGCCTGTCAACGTCAGAGTTCAGTTGCCTCCTGAGTCCCCCCCCCCCACTGCAAGCAATACCCCTGGAGGTGACTTGTCGTCACCGCTTCCCTGAGGAACCAAGGACCTACCCCAGCTTCCTTCAAACTTCCTGAGAAGTTAGTGGTTTTCTTGTTCAAACATTCCACACCAAGCTACTAGCCGCTAACCTGTTTCTTCATCCTCAGTGGTTCCTGGTCCAGTTGCTGGTCACCCCACACCCCCATTCCCAATAAACCTTTTTCTACTTCCATTTGTGTGCTGGCTGAAATTTCGGGTCTTCTGTCGTGAGCGTTACAGAAAAATCTGGCCAAAAATGGACCCTTCGTCAGCACAACAGTGGCGTAGCAACGTAGACAATTCTATTACTTTGCTTAATGCTGGCATGAATGAGATCATTGCCATGCTACGTAACATGTCCTCTCCTGACCAGACACCCCCACAGGCCTCCTCCCCAACCAGCTCCCACTGCCCCTGCTGTCCCGCCCGCTGCTGTTAAGGAGCCTCGTCTAACCCCTTCTGAGCTATTCAAGGGAGACCCTGACCAGTATCGTGCATTTCTCACTCAGTGTGAGATTCAATTTGAGTTGCAGCCCTCCTCTTTCCCTACTGAACGTTCTAAGGTGGCGTTTGTGATCTCACTTTTGTCCGGTAAGGCCAAACAGTGGGGCACAGCAGAATGGCAGAACCAATCCGATTCCTGTTTGACCTACTCTGCTTTTTCTCAGGAACTTATAAGGGTCTTTGACCCCATCCTTCCTGTGTGAGAGGCAGCTAGGGGGCTGTTATCCTTGAAACAGGGAAGTAAGAGTGTGGCTTCTTATATCATTGACTTCCATCTATTATCTGCTGACAGTAGTTGGAATCAGGAGGCATTAATGGATGTGTTCATGTCAGGTCTTAATGAAAACATCAAGGATGAGTTGGCCACTCGAGATTACCCAAACTCTCTTAAGGCTCTAGAAGACTTGGCAACTAGGATAGATCTTCGTCTCACTGAGAGAAGAAGGGAGAGGCGTCACAGGGAGGGCTCATTTGCTTCATTCTGTCACTCAGGCTCTCGCTCGGAAACTACAAGCTACTCCCTCCCGTCTGCGGAGGAACCAGCCCCTGAGCCAATGCAGTTGGAGAGAACGAGGATCTCCGTGGAGGAGCGTTCTCGCAGAAGACAGTTAAATTTATGCTTTTACTGTGGAGGCAAGGGTCACATGGCTGTCAAGTGTCCATTAAAAGGGCAGGCTCAGTAGAGGAGAGGGGAGCGCTACTGAGCCATAGCATGTTGTCCATCTCCTCATCATTTTCGTTCTCTGCTAACATTGTGGTTTCCTCCGTCCTCCACCAGGTACCAGTCTTCATTGACTCAGGAGCTGATACTGAGTTTATGGATGAGTCTTTCGCCAACCCCAGACAAGCAAGGTGGGCTCTGTTTTTTGGACTGTTTAACTTTGCCCTGTCTTTCAGACCTGGGACCAAGAACGCAAAGCCAGATGCCTTGTCTAGAATCCATGAATCCCCTGATTTGAGCACCAGTGGTGTGGAGGAGTTTATGCTCCCAGACTCTGTAAGGCTGACTGTGACTGTGTTGGAGAAGGAGGTCAAGGACGCTACCCGGGACCTAGCGCTTCCAGCCTCGTGCCCCCCTAACAGACTGTTTGTTCCTGAACACCTGGTTCCCAAGGTACTGCCATAAGTCCCATCTGTTCTGTCACCCAGGCATTAGCAAGACCTTACAAATTGTCCAGTCTCAATTCTGGTGGCGTTCATTGACAAAGGATGTTAAGGATTTTGTTACAGCCTGTCATCAATGCTGCCAAGCCAAGTCTTCTCGTCGCCCACCCTCAGGGTTGCTGCGGCCCCTTCCTATTCCATCACGCCCTTGGTCACACATCGCCATGGACTTTGTCACAGGTTTGCCCATTTCTAATGGTTTCACAGTCATGTTAACTATCATTGACAGGTTCTTTAAGATGGTCCATCTGGTCCCCCTTAAGAAACTTCCTTCTGCAAAGAAAATGGGGGAGGTCTTGGCACGGGAGGTTTTCCGCCTCCATGGACTCCCTACAGACGTTGTCTCAGACAGAGGGCCTCAATTCATTTCTCGCTTCTGGAAGGAGTTCTGTGCCATGCTTGGCATATCTCTCAGTTTATAATCTGGGTTCCATCCCCTAACAGACGGGCAGACGGAGAGGGCAAACCAGGAGATTGAGGCCAAACTCTGTATCCTTTGTGACTCTGACCCGACCAGGTGGTCGCACAACCTACCGTGGGTGGAACATGCCTTGAATGCCCTTCCCTCTAGCACCACTGGCTGGCTGAAATTTTGGGTCCTCTGTCGTGAGCATTACACAGAAGAAATTTTGTTCACAAATTAACAACAAGCTAATCAACCATTATCAGAGCTAGCTAGCAGACAATAGCCACAAAATAAGTGGTTAAGGCAAATGACAATTATGATTCTTGTTAGGTTCTCTGTTTATTTAGTTTTGTTTGGACTTTGCATTTTGGATCTGACATAAACCAGAGTTTCAGCCATAGGAGCGGAACCGAGACCAGACACGAAGACAGGACTTAAAGGTAAGTAATTTATTTACAAGTGATATTATTTACAGTGCAATGGACCAGAGGAATCTGAAAGGACAGGAAAGGAGCAAGGTGAGTCTCAGGTACCAATCTTTGTTTAGTCGTATTTCCAGCGATGTGCAAATAGTAATTGTTTGTTCTTTCTTACAGGTTTAGATGAATGAAGTGGCCCGGAGATAAGCAGAGTTTGTCCAGGAGAAGTCCAGGAGGTAAGGTGTCCGGAGGAGTCCAGGAGGTAAGGTGTTCCGAAGTTCCAAAAGGTAAGTTGATCCGAGCAATACCAGGTAAGTCCCGATAGGCAGTGGTCCAGCAGCAAAAACCTGAGGTGAAGGGCAAAGCACAAAAAACAAAGTTAAACGTAGCTAGGCGCTCAAATTTTAGAACCTGGAGGCTGAGATTCTAAACCAAGTGGCAAGATGCTCCAGCAAAGATCTGGAACCAGCCCGAGACTGCTCATCAACCAGAATCAGCAACAGCATGGTAGCGGGAAGTGTATGGCGGACAGAGGTGGGATTAATGATACGTTCCACCGGAAATGGGCCAATGAAATGGGGGGGGGGGCAGTTTCTTCGACGTACCTTTCAGTTGGATGTCCCTAGTAGAGAACCAGACTCTGTCCCCGACCTTGTAGTTGGGCGTAGAGGAACAATGCCGATCCGCATTCCTCTTATTCTGTTCCAAAGTGCACACGAGGGCTCGCTTAGCCTGCCTCCAGATCCTCCTGCATCTGTGTAGATGGGTCTGAACTGAAGGGACAGAGATCTCGGTTTCGAACCTGGGAAAAAGTGGGGGGTTGTAACCCAGAGAGAGTTCAAGGGGGGATGAACCTGTGGCCGAGGAGACATGAGTATTGTGGGCATATTCAATCCAAATTAACTGTTTGCTCCAGGTGGACAGGTTGTCGCTGGCGAGGGTGACTTCCAGTTCCTGGTTACAGCGTTCTAACTGACCATTAGATTGAGGATGGTACCCCGACGTGAGACTCACCTCTGCTCCAATACCATTACAGAAGGCGTTCCAGACCTGGGATGCGAATTGGGGACCTCTGTCGGACACAATATCCATTGGGATGCCATGGATGCAGAACACATGCTAGATCATTAATTGAGCAGTCTCAAAGGCTGATGGAAGCTTGGATAAGGGAATGAAATGTGCTGATTATAAAAACAATCAATAACAGTGAGAATGACGGTGTTACCTTGAGACGGGGGCAGGCCCGTGACAAAGTCTAGTGCGATGTGGGACCAAGGGCGACTAGGAACTGGCAATGGTTGCAAAAAACCCGCAGGTGGGCGATTGCTGCTCTTAAACCTGGCACAAGTGGAATAGGCTGTGACAAACTCCCTCACATCAGCTGATAAAGAGGGCCACCAAAAATACCTGGCAGTTAGACTCAGCATGCGATTTATTCCTGGATGACAGGAAAACTGACTGGAATGAAGCCAGTCCAACACTCTAGCCCTGACAGATCGAGGTACATACGTCCTCCCAGGGGGTCCTCCTCCTGGATCTGGTTCCGTCTGCTGAGCGTCCATAATCTCTTTTTTAATGGCCCAGGTAAGGGAGCTGGCCGGAATTATAGGTTCCTCGCTGTGAGAGGTCTCTGGGCCAGACCATAGTCTGACAGGACGTCGGGCTTGGAGCCAGGCCTGTAGGTAATAGAGAAGTTAAATCTTGTAAAAAACAATGACCACCTGGCTTGTCGGTGGTTGAGTCTCTTGGCGGTCTGGAGGTAGGCGAGGTTCTTATGATCTGTCCATATCAGAGACGGAGTCTCCGTGCCCTCCAGCCAGTGCCACCACTCCTCCAAAGCCAACTTGATGGCCAAAAGCTCTCTATTGCCGACGTCGTAATTGTGTTCTGCGGGAGATAGTCTGCGAGAGAAGTAAGCGCATGGATGAATCTTGTTATCAACGGATGCTCTCTGAGAGAGATTGCCCCCCACGCCTGAATCAGAGGCATCAACTTCCACAATGAATTGCAAACTAGGGACCACACAAACGACCTTTTAATTGACGTGAGTTGAGTAAGGGGGGCCGCCACCCTGCTGTAGTCCTTAATGAACCGCCAATAGAAATTGGTGAATCCCAAAAACCTCTGGAGTTGACGTCGGTCGGTGGGAACTAGCCATTCAGCCACTGCTCTGGTCTTTTCAGGGTCGGTCTTGTAATATCCCTGGCCAAAAATGAAACCCAGAAAGGATATGGAAGGGACGTTGAATTCGCATTTCTCGGCCTTTACGAATAAGTGGTTCTTGTACAGACGTTGGAGGACTGCCTGTACCTGCTGCTGATGCTGAGTGGGATCCTGGGAATAAATCAGAATGTCATCCAGGTAGATAAAAACAAAGACATTCAAATAAATCACGAAGCACATCATTTATTAATGATGGAAAAACTGTGGGGGCATTAGTGAGTCCAAAGGGAATTACTAAGTACTTGAAGTGTCCAAGGGGTGTCTTGAATGCCATCTTCCACTCGTCCCCTTCCCTTATTTTTACCAGATGGTAAGTGTTTCGAAGGTCCAGTTTGATGAAAATGGTGGCTGAATGGAGTTGTTGGTCCACAGAATTGATGAGAGGTAACAGGTATTTTTTTCTAACAGTTATTTGGTTGAGTCCACGATAGTTGATACATGGACGGAGACTCTTATCCTTATAATACCAGAAGTGAGTGACTCCTCGATGTAGCTCTTCATGGAGTCTTTTTCTGGGGGCCCCTGGTAGTAGTTCAATGGCACAATCGTATGGTCAGTGCAGGGCAGGGATAAGGCCTTGGTCTTGCTGAATACTCAGGAGGAACTTTACTTATATCGACCTTCTCAGGGGACTCCCTCTTCTGGGGAAGAGCAGACATGGCTGATTAAAGGCAATTTCTCAAACAAAAATCACTCCAGGACTCGATCCTTTTCTCAATCCAGTTAATTACCGGATTGTGTTTCTTTAACCATGGATCTCCTAAAATCATCTGGGGAGTGGGTGATAAAAAAGAGAAAATAGCCTGTTTCCCAGTGATTACCAGATGTGACGAATAGAAGGTTGGAAACTTGATATTTGATCTTTGTAATGATCTGCCCTGAAATGTCCATAACAAGTAGGGAGGCTGTTATTTCCTGTAGGGGGAGCTGCAGATGTAGAACGAGGTCCTTGGAAATGAGATTCTGCTCCACTCCTGAATCCACCAATGCGTGAACCGAAGTCCTGTGTTGTTCGTTGGTAAGAGTTGCATGAAGGTAGAACCGAGAGCCGAGGGGATAAGACAGACTACTCACTAGTAACCCCCGGTCATCTAGTGAGCTGGACCTTTTAACAGGAGCGGGCAGTTGATGTGGAAATGTCTCTTGTCCCCACAGTAGAAGCATTCCCTGGACTCGTAGCGATGTTGTCTCTCCTTGTTAATCAGCCTGGCACGGCCCAACTGAATGGGTTCGGACCCATTACCTGGGTTACTGGTTTCCTTATCTGAATCATAGGAGGATGGGTGAGTCGCAGAGTCCCTGCTGTGCTGTGACCTGAAGGCTCTTTCGCGTTGCCTTTCACGTAGCCAATTGTTGAGGTGGATGGTCAGTGTGATTAAGTCCTCCGATGATTGCGGCTCGTCTCTCTCCGCTAGTTGATCCTTTAGAGGTTCCTGTAGAGCCTTGATGAAGGCCCTCTTCAAAGCCTGCGCATTCCATCCGGAGGAAGCTAACAAAGTTCGAAAGTCAATTGCGAATTGTGCCACTGACCTGTGTCCCTGCTTGATATTACACAGCCTCCGCGTGATCTCCGTTTCATTATATCTGGTCCCAAAGGTTTGTTCAAAGACTTGGATGAATTGGTTAAAAGCATACTTGCCAACTGTCCCGCATTGGGCAGGACAGTCCATCATTGGGCGGGACAGTCCCACATTTAGCCCCCCCTGTCCCTTGTCCCACATCACCCTGTTTGGGACAGCCAAAAGTCCCGCATTACGCCCTCACACGCCACACTATGTATTTCTCACGCAAAAAAACACGCACACGGCCTTTTAGTCACTTTTACGCTATACAGCAGTACCTGCGATGTGCGGCCCCTTACATTTGCGGACAACTGTCATGTATGGACGATTTTATGTTGTACCAACTGTTATCATATTCATTTTCCCTCTGATTAGCGGACACCTGTCAAACGCGGATACGGACACCCCAAGTATGTAACGTTTTCCCTCTGAAAATGTTACATAGCGGACACCTGTCAAACACGGACACGTACACCCAAAGTATGTAACGTTTTTTGTCCCTCCAAATTGCAAAGCATCATGGTAACAAGACTTACTGCGAAAAAAAAAAATATATATATATCGCGGGCGTGATTTTTGCAACCGGAAATTCTTGGATCCTTAACATCTCTGAGAAATGGCTACTCGTGGCGGCAGCAAAAGAAAAATTCTCAGTTTGGATCAGCGTGTGGAAGTTTTAAAGAAATGGATGCCGGACAGTCTTGTAGAGCAGTTGCTCAGGAGTATGGGTGTGGAAAGATGCAAATTGCGCGGATACGTTCAGTATACATTTGTTGTTGGATTCTAATAAAACAGATCAGTGTGAAATTTGGTGTTCATTTTCTCAACACAATTTACTGTCCCTCTCATGAAGGGACACCTGCTATTAAGGGACAGTTTGGCCCAGATTTAGGGGTGTCCCTACATCACACGTACTGCTGTATTTAGCGAGTTTTCAGATCTCTCTAGCATTTTTTTAAAGCGACTAACGACAAATCTAGTGACTTTGGCGGCTAAATGTGAGAAAGCATTCATTCTGCAGCATGCCGTAAGCCCCACCCACTTTCCCAAGCACTGACAGCTGTCAGTCTCACAGCAGAGAGGAGACCCGCTCCACTCTGTGTCCACAGTGGCGATTGTTTTCGTGTGAGTCGTGTTGTCATGTGATGACAGAGAGCTAAAGATGGAGAGGCAGAAAGATAAAGATGTAGGCATGAAAGGAAGCTTTTCAAAGTGGTTAAAAGACAGCAGGAAGTTCTGTCTGAGCATCAAGAGGAGGCCTGAAAATGTTCAGGTTAGCTAAATCTACTAATTACTAATAAATAACAAGTTACAACTGTTTACTGATTAGTATTTACAATATAACAGCTGAGAGGATGGAGAAAAAGAATCAGGACAGACAGGAGAATATTATAAAAGTGCATTAGCAAGATGTGTAATTTAATCAAAGCTAATTAATAATACTTGCTTGACTATATGACTTAGAGGAGAAAAACACAAGTAAGGAATGAACGAGACAGACATGAGGTCGCTGTAGAGGAGAGCAGAGATGACATCAGGTAGGAATAATTCAGCTAGTGAGGCCACAAAAACCCAGCCGCCCAGGAGGTCTGCTGACCATCACTGTGTCAGTTTGGGAAAAATAGTGCAGGCAGACATGGCAAGACCAACACCACAGAGGAGAAAATTGACAAGAGAGGTGAAGATGATGATGATGATGATGATGATTAGGGAGAGTAACAGAGAGGTGCAGAGGAGAGGGTTGTGGCAAGACCTTACTCAGAAGATCCATCTGAATGGCCTTCACCACAGGAAGTGGGGGACTCATTGACTCATTCAGACTGGTTGAGAACGACCCACAGAGATGTTCTGATGGGCCATACCCCATATCGGGTATTATATGTTATAAGTCCATGAATTAAAAAAATAAATTCACATAAACAGATAAAGGAAAAAAAAAAGGGGGGGGGGGGGTAATGTGTCTGCATGCCCCCCAGAAAATAGGTAGTTGCACCCCTGCATGTCCACTTTGCAAATGAATCATTCGTGTGCAAAGCTGCCGCTGATCCCGACCTGGATTACAAAGTGGTAAATACAATTTTGAATGTATCGTTTTTTCACTGACGCTGTAGTGCTAATATAAATCCCTGTGGTTCCAACCCTGAATAAAAAAGGATGGTTGAATGTAGAGCTGGCAATTCCACGACACAAAACTTTCTTTTGGTTCAATTTGATATTCTAACAAATTAATTTATGTAGTGTGGGATCAGGCAAAGCAATAAAGTTATAAAATCATTTCATAAAGTTAATTTGTAGTTCTAAACATATTTTGAGTGTTTTTTACTCATTTTTTGTCTTGCCACCATTGATACTTCTCTCTCCTACAGCCTGATCAATATCACCATATATGCAAATTAGGCGATGACGTCATCTAACAACTTCTAGCAGTTCAAAATCTCACTCCAAGCTCAGATCAAAACTTGAGAGCCCTGATCTTAAGCAACTATGATATGTGTTTAATTCAAATTAAGTGTTCAGAATTTAGGAAAATCATGTTCAATCTATGATGTTTGTGTGTATTTCTGGGGGTGGGTTTTTTGCATGATGCTTTAAAGAAATGATCAGCTGATGAATAGATAAGCTGTGTCTGGCAAAACTTTTTATTTACAACTGTATATATTTAGGCAGACAGACTTAAACACAGATAATGTAATACTTAAAATGTGAATGTGTGGGTGTGTGTTGGTGGGAAGGGAGGGTAAAGTGGGGGGTGGGGGGGTGCCCGCGCCCGCGCCCGCTTCACACTTCACGCTTCACGCTATGTTGTCCCACATTGACATTCCCAAATGTTGGCAAGTATGTAAAAGGCGTTTGGCTAATGCCCTGAAAGCTATATTTAGCTTCGGCCCACCTCAATGCCTTGTCCTGCCTTGTCCCGTAGTAATCCAAGGATGTAGGAAATGTTGGATGCATCGTGAAAAAAGGACTGTGGAGAGCGATAAAAAAACAGAGAACATTGTAGAAGAAACCCTGCATATTTCCCGATCTTTCCAGAAAAATGTTCGGGAGTTGGCGCGGGAACCTCCCGGAAGTAAGTGGATGCCAGGACCGGATGTGATGCAGGGGTAGCAGCGGAAAGGGAAGTTGAAGCGGCTGATGGGGGTTGTAGTACTGACGATAATTTTTGGTGAATTTCCTGGGTTAGCATCATTAGCTGGTCGAGCCTTCCTGAATCGGATTGTTGCCGCTCGCTTAAAGCGTTAAGCTTGTCGAGCTACCTGTGATGCTGCTTCCGTGAATTCGGAACAAGTCGTGGACTCCGCCATTCGCTCCGTGACTTTTTTCGCCCACATTCGGCGTGGCGGCCAGAGAATGAAGGGGAAATTCTTTCTTTTAATCCAGGAATTCAAAAGCTTAATCTCTGAAGCTTTTCTGAACCGTTCTGGGGTCGGAACGCTCTAGGCTAGTTATGGCTGGAGCATACTGACATAAACTGGAGTTTCAGCCATAGGAGCGGAACCGAGACCAGACACGGAGACAGGACTTAAAAGTAATTTATTTACAAGTGATATTATTAATAGTGCAATGGACCGGGGGAATCTGAAAGGACAGGAAAGGAGCAAGGTGAGTCTCAGGTACCAGTCATTGTTTGGTCGTATTTCCAGCGATGTGCTAATAGTAATTGTTTGTTCTTTTTTACAGGTTTAGATGAATGCAGCGGCCCGGAGGTGAGCAGAGTTTGTCTAGGAGAAGTCCAGGAGGTAAGGTGTTCCGAAGTTCCAAAAGGTAAGTTGATCTGAGCAATAGCAGGTAAGTCCCGATAGGCAGTGGTTCAGCAGCAAAAACCTGAGGCAAAGGGCAAAGCACAAAAACCAAAGTTAAACGTAGCTAGGCGCTCAAATGTTAGAACCTGGTGGCTGGGATTCTAACCCAAGTGGCAAGATGCTCCAGTGAAGATCTGGAACCAGCTGGAGGCTTAAATACTGGAACTGCTCGTCAACCGGAATCAGCAACACCTGGGGAGATGGAGGTTAGAGGCGACGCCCACAAGGCGGGCAGATTCAGGGTCCTCACAGTATCCTTGAGTTATGTATTATTATTATTATTATTATTATTATTATTATTATTATTCCATGGTTGGTTTGTTGGTTCAGTCTCCTGTTTTATCAGAGTTCTGTTTATTTTCAGTATTCTAGTTTTGCTTTATTATTCCCTGTGTTCTTAGTGTTAGTATTTCTAGTTTGTTTTCCCCTTGCTCGTGTTTCCTGTTTCCTTGTGTGCTCTTCCTCACCTTCCTGTGTTTCTAGTCTCCCATTGTTGTCGTTCCTTGTCCTGCCTTGCCTTGTCTCTCCTCATCTTTTTGTATTGCTTTAGATTTTTGTTATGTTTAGTTTTGCTGCCCCATCAGCTTTTCGTTTTTGTTTCTTTTATGTTTTTAAATAAATTTTTGTTTTCATAATGAGTCTGCGCTCTGGGTTCATCTCATTGTCCACTGTTTATGATAGATTCTGACTGAAAACTACTTGTACCAAAATGAAAAGGAAATTATTTCAAGTACGTCTGTGGAAACTGGAGTGGACGATAGTTAACCAATGTGTTAGTGGCAACTTAAACAGTGACAGCAGAGTCTTTATTAATCTTGATAACAACAAAAGGTGCAAAACAGCGAGACATTTGATTCAAGTTATCTCAAACTTGGACTCATTTGATGCAAGCCAAATGAAGATCCAAGACCACAGTGTGTGTGGTTCTGTTCTCATCACATTGTAGGCCACATTCTTCAAGCAGGGTTAGCTGTGTTTTTTTTTTGTTTTGCTTTGTTTTTATTGTGATGCTTTTCCATTAATCAGTCCAGTAACCAAATCAGTTTGCAGTCAAAGGCTGACACATGCCAGACAAGACCTCATCTCCTCTGTTTAGCCCTGGATTCAAAAAGGGGGAAATGAAATATAAAAATGATTAAGATTATTTAGCTATCAAAACATCTTTAGGCTTGGTAGTATTTTGTGACAAATCCTCAGCAGTGAACCTTGGCTTTATCATGTGTGTTAGCCAATACCACTAAACACTGTCACCTAAGGGAGGCCCAGCCAGGGCAGATCAGACCTCAGTGTGTTCCTTACTCAGTTGGGCTAAGGTTCAGATACAGAAGCATGTCTGGTTTTTAGGTTATAGTTCAGCATTCAAGTAGAATGGTCAGTTTCCTTGTTTTGGATGTTTCAAACATCTCAGTACAAGCTTAAAACAACATTTATGTTGTCAGTCATGATGGTGGTTCAGAGTTTTGTATTTTCTGAGGTAAACCTTGTGGTTCTGCAGAGAGGAATGTTTGGACTTTTTTGTATTCTGTTTTTCTTTTTTTCTCAGTAAAAAGAAGAAAGAATACAGAGAATACAGAGAAGAATACAAAGAAAACCAAAAGAATACAGCAGAAAAACAGATGTACTTTGAATTTGTTGTTCTTAAATCCTCTCAGTAATTGTTCTTCCAGACTTGCTTGAGATATTTTCTCCCTCAGATCTTTATTGTTTGTTCTGATTTATGCTTCCTGATTCCTGTTTTTAATTACCTGCCTTGTGGTGTTTTTTGTTTTGGTAAAATAAATTTATTTGCTCATCATCTTCCTCACCACTAAGTCTGCATGTAGGTTTGCCTTTACCACACTACACAATAAAAACATCCAAACCTATTTTTGTTGTGTGCTAGAAAAAAAAGACAAAGTATAACTTTGAAATAGACTGAGCTTTTTATAAAGCAGAGCTTTCAGTAATCAGGCTCCTCTCTTGTTGAACCTACTTCCAGTTTCTGTCTATGAGGCTTACCCCCTGTCTACTTTTAAGACTGGGCTTAAGACTTTCCTTTTTGATAAATCCTATAGTTAGGGTTGGCTCGGGTTTCCTGAGGTATCCCTTAGTTATGCTGCTATGAGCTTAAACTGCTGGGGGACAAACTGACCACATTTCCTCACTCTGCTGCTGTCATTACTTTCTGCTCCATGTATATACCTGTTTTTCTTTGGTTTTCTTTCCATAGAAACTACACCTGGACCAATCCTGTAAATGTCTGTGTCTCTTCCATCCTCAGACTCCAGCTGGTTGAAGCAGGTGGCTGTCTGTCCTGAAACCTGGTTCTTTTTCTGTTGGAGATTTACCTCTGTTAAAAGGAAGATGTTCCTTTCCACTGTCGCCAATCATACTTGCTCAGGATGGGGGATTGTGCTGAAGTGAAGACTCTCCTGGTTTCTTTAGGTTCATCAATTCTTTGTTGTAACCTTGCTTTCTGGCAATACATTTTATACTGTTGGAAAACCTGTTGATTTCCCTTTAAATGGTGCCACATTTGTTCGAAAAATGCTTTGGTGGGTGACACCAATAAAAGGCTTGCCAAATCTTCCCTGCCAATACCAAAGAGTTTATTCTGCTGTAACAAAGCCAAAAACATTGTTACAACAAAAAAATAATCAGCCTAATAATCAATCTAAGTTTTGTCTTAGTTTATATTTAATTTCGACTTTGTTGCCAGTTGCCTTAAGATTCTTTAAGAAAATTTGTTTTTTATTATTAATTAAAGTGTTTTGTTTTCATTTGAGGACATTAAAACATGCTTCTGGTCCCTTTCTGACTTTTTTATGGTGGTTGTGTTCATGTTCTCACCAGGGGGTTGATCAATAGTCACTTTACTGTGTTCAGTGTGTTTGCTGTACGGCAAGGCAAACTCGCAGGTGTAGCTGCCGCTGTGCTCTGAGTGTTTTGGGTCCATCAGACGCAGAGAGCCGTCTCCAAACGAGACCCTGTAGCTGTCCAGCTCAACGTGGTTGACCCAAAGTGGAGAGGAGTCGCTGTGCATAGACTGGCTGTCGTATCTGAAGATGAGGGTGGCATTCTTGCCATTGGAGAAGGTCCAGGAGAGGGAGGGGTTGTTCAGGTGAGTCGGAGCTCTGCAGGGGATGGTCAGATCTTTGCCCTCGGGTCCTTTTATTTCTGTCAAAAAGCAAAACTGTCAATGAATTTCTGATTCATAGGCTGGGTTTACACAAGACTCTGTTGTCAGTTCTTTATTTTTTGCTTCCAAATAGCAAGACTTTGTTGTAATCTTTTAAAGTGAGCAATACTTTCCCAGTCTTTTAAAGGTCTTTTAAAGTTTTTCTTTGGACTTTTGCTGCTTTTTTACTTCTTTTCAATTCAGTACTTGACCATTTTCAGAGGATGTAGTTTTTTTTTCATTAAGCCACTTCAGTCCCACCAATGAATCATTCAGATATAAAAAAAATGATAAACTGGCATTGGGTGGACACATTAGACAACTTAGCAAAGAAGCAGTTTTAAATGGGATCATTGGGCACGTTGTTAGTAGTATTTCACAAAAAAACACAGTTTGTTTCTTTTTCCATCTATTTCAGTGGCATAGCCTGAAATAAATTTACAGGCCTGAGTGAATGTAGACGTGCCACAAAGTTTACCATACTGTAGCTTGTGAAATACATGAGCATAAGGAAAATATGTGTGTGTTGTCCCTGTTGTCCGAACAGATACACCTCAGCAGTCCTTAAAATCAAACCCATCTGTGTTGTAACAAAAATCTGTATTTAAAATGAAAACAGAGCCTCAGTGCCTGAGAAAGAAAAAAAAATCTCAAATACTAAACCAGCTAAACGCCTAAATCCATACGGTTAAAATAACTACAAGAATGAAACAAATGCAAATTCAGTGAGCCATCTTCTCCCAAAGAACATAAAACATTTCTAACACCCCACAGGTCTTTAAATATCTTCAAATTACAAGTGACACTATAAAAACCATGCTACACTTTGAGTCTTGACATAACCAACCCCTTAAAACTCAATACCACATTGATCCAACCTTGTCCAAACATTTTATTTTGTTGTTTTCCAAACTACTAACTTTGCCATTCCAAAAATGAAGTTAATTAAAACAAGAGTCTTACTTTTCCTGGCAGTATGTTTAAGACCCCCCCCCCAAAAAAAGACAGCTATGGAAAAGCCCAGGGCTTCTGCCCAGTCCTGCAAAATCCTAAATAAACTTTGTAACCTTGAACAGAAAAGAAACAAATGTTTAAATGAGTCTTGATGACCACAAAAAGAACATTCCCCACTAGCAGTTGTGTCAAAGTGAGCCCTGTGTCTGTTTATACCTAATGATGCATGTATAATCCTCCTCTGGAGGTCACCAACTCGCTTTTCAACAGGAGGCTTGTACAGGATCCTCCATTTGCTTTTATAGGGTAAGATCCAAACCAAAAATCTGGGTTCACCTCGACTCTGTGACTCCAGCCAGAAAGTACATGTTCAGTACCTTTACACGGCTTTGATAGAGCTGATTCTTCCCACAGAAACTGAGAGCTCCCAACACAGGCGTTCTCAGAGAAAGCAGCAGTCCACTCTCATCATTTTAAGAATCAAAAGCTGGAGCGACTGAAAGTACCTGAAATATATACTAATAATCATCATTCCATTGGTCAGCTAAAGTACGGTTTTCAGCAAATACTCTCAATGGCACAGGCAAGGACTGTCAGACTTCTTCCAAAATCCTCTTCAAGATTCTGATGGACTTGATATTAATAATGTTGGATAACCTTTCCATCGATAGTCTTGTAAAATGAACAAATTTCACAATCCCAGCTTGAATGAATTTAGTCCTTATTGTAGCCGTAGACGTCAAACAGTCTTGTGAAACAAAAGCATTATAAAACAATGGTTCCTCAAACATCTATATGCTAGGTCTAGAATCAGGATCACAGAAAACTTTTAGGGTTCTCCAAGCATCAATTATCGAGCAATAGAAGGGTGTTAATTCTGTCAGGTCAAGCTATGCTGTTTTAATTAGAAAAAGATGATTATCCAGTCCAAGACATTCAGCTTTCCAGAGAAGCAACTGAGCCAAAGGCAGCCAACAGTATCCACATCCATAAAGTAACTTCTGAGCAGTTTGCAATCTGAATGCCATGATATCTTAGCCATGATATCGATGAGTCCTTGTCCCCCCTCTGACCCAGGGAGAAACAGTACAGATTCTTTCAACCAGTGGTGCCCAGGCTAAAAGAAACTCACAATGTGATGCTGAATGTCTTCAATAAGTGCAGATGGTGGAACCATCACAACATGCTTGTGCCACAGAGATAATTTCTGCTATTTGGATTAGTCAGTTACCTGATTTATCGTCAAATTTGTTTGATGGGTTCGGCGGTCAACAATCAAACTGTGTGGTAACGGGAGCAGAATCGCAAGTTGGATGCAATCCTTTTACAGGACTGCAGACCGAATTGCAGAATTCGGGACTCATGAACAATATGGGTTACATCTTGGAGGAAGTTGCTCGCTCGAATCAGGCGGAATGGACCTGGAATTTGGCTGTTTGGATCAGCAATACTTTCAAGACAGATGAAAACAAGTCTGCCTCACCCAAAACAATTATTGTTTGTGAATCTGGCTCCCTTAGGCTGACTTTGGGCAGCTATCTTCATATTCCCCCTGGATTTTATGTAAACAAGATGCTCTGAGTCATCTCTCTCCCTCTCTCCCCTCCCCTCTTTCACTATTTTAATAAGTAATTCTTATGTTGGCCGCTCAGCGGGCCTTTTGGTACTATTAGAAAGTCTTTTGTACCGTTAGTTTTAGCATTGTCATGTTTTAGCTTATTTAGCCTTCCTGTACATTTAGTTTAGTTTAGTTTATCTTAGCTCATATTTTAGATATTGTTAGATTGTTAGATTCCTAATTGTTGTTTAGTTCAGCTTTAACTTTATCATGATTTTATTTAGATTATTTTAGCTACTAATTTGACTGTCTTAGCTCATGTTTAGATAAGTTTAGTTTCATGATTTTACTTAGATTATCCTATAGTTCATTTAGATTCAGGGGTGGAAATACCAGCCACTATTTTTTGTTGTGACAAAAAGTAATTTCATATGATGATGATGATGGAGGTGGGTGGAAGCAGTTGTGGTGCCCTACAAGCTGAACAACACCTCTTTCTGGACACTGCATGGAAATAACTAGACTTTTCTTATTTTATTTATTTTTATTTTAAACCATTAAAAGATGCATATCTGTACATAAAAAAATCAGACAAGTAAAATTTATTTCTGTGGAGTGTTTTTGAAGTTTTTTTGTGCTTTTGTAAGTTTTTGTATGTAAGTTGTAATGTTTTTCAGACACTTGCTGCTTT
>NC_051450.1:49138-54980 GCF_001649575.2 Kryptolebias marmoratus
TGTACCTGCTGTATTTGATTCTGTTGTTGTTTCTGTTGTAAAGCGCTTTGGATCGCCTTGCTGCTGAAAAGTGCTATATAAATAAATTTCACTTCACTTCACTTCACTTCACTTCACTTCACTTCACTTCACTTCACTTCACTTCACTTCACTTCACTTCACTTCACTTCACTCCACTCCACTCCACTCCACTTTAACAATAGAGTCATTAAATACTAATTAACTGAACTTGTGTAAACCATATAATATCCCTCCTTGTATTTAACATAGAAAGAGTGATCTAATGACTGGGTTGGTGAGTCCAGGTACATGAACACCTGCTCCAAAGAGGTATTAGGCTGCGGCATCACTCTCACTCCGTCTCTCAATAACAGGGACGGTGTCCCTGAGGACGCCAAACCTGCAGGGAAAACACGACTAAGAACAAACAAAAACTATCATTTAAACCAGACAGCAAAAGAATCAGTCTCTTATAACAATCCAGTCATAAAAAGAACAGCAATAGAGCTGTTAGAGCTGTTGCCTCCCAGCAAGAAGGTTGCAGGTTCAACACCTAGTTTTTCTGTGTGGAATTTAAATGTTCTCATTGTGCACACATGAGTTTTCTTTGGATACTCCAGTTTCCTCCCAAAAATTAAGAATATGCATGTTAGGTTAATTGGTAACTTTAAATTGTCTTTTAATTGTCTTCTCTGAGTGAGACTGTGAATGGTTGTCTGTCTCTATGTGTCCCTGTGATGGACAGGCAACCTGCCGTGGGTGTACCTGCCTCTTGCACAGTGACTGCTGGAGACAAGCACCAGCTCCTTGTGGTCCTGCCTGGAAAAGAAAATAGATAGATGGAAAATCTAAATCTACTGTGGGCATTTAGGGTAGTGGGAGTCCTTTTGATTACCAGACACTAAATAGTATTAGCAATTACTGTCTGAGATTTATCACTTATGTTTTATCTTCTCTGTGTTTTGGGGCATTGTCATGTTGGAAGGTGAACCTGAGGTCCAGTCTGAGGTCCTGAGCTCTGTGGAACATGTTTTGTTGAGGAGATCTCTTTACTTTGCTCCATTCAGTGTCCCCCTTCTGAAAAATATCACATCATGATGTTGCCACCACCATGCTTCATTGTAAGGATGGTGTTGGGCAGGTAACGAGCATTGCCTGTTTTCTTTCTGGCACAAAATTGAGGAAGAACAAACTTTTTACTTGTCTTTCCAAATCATGTCCAGTCACTTTAATTTACTACAGATGGACTCCAGTCAAGGTGTAGAAACATCTCAGTGGAGATCAAGTGAAAAGGGAAGCATTCAAGCTCAATTTCAAGTGTACAAGTAATGTTTCAGGTTTTTATCTTTAAATTAATTTACCAACTTTTGTAAAATTTAGGTTTGACTTTGTTATAATAGAGTACTGATTAATAATTGATAACTGTAGCATTAGGTTGAAACACAGTGAGCATTTGAACACTTTCTGAACTCACTTTGTCCAGTTGTACTAAAATGCACATTTAGACTGAAACATACTTAAACTGTAAACATTTTTACCCCTCTTTCTGAGTGATGATATCCACGACGGGCCGCCGTATGAAGAGGTCACTTTACAAATGTAAATGAGGTCCGGGTGTCCTGCCAGCTTCCGTAGGCGGCTGTTGACCGTGAACAGGCCTGTCTGGCCAGCCTCTTTGCGGGTGATGGGTCGCAGCTCGAATGTGGGTGGTTCAGTCACCCAGGTTACCCGAGGAGCCGGGAAGACATCACGGACAGTGCACTTCATCTCCTCGTAGCCGCTGAGCCTGGACAGCTCCAGAAACAGGTCTCGGATAGGCGCTACAAACAGAAAAAATTCACAGCTTTCTAATGACAGACTCTAAATGTCAGGAAGTGATTTAAACTCTCTGTAGGTGATTTCATTCTTATGCCGAAAACATTAGACCTCTGCTAACACAAGGCAGACAGATCCCAATTTAAACTAGAAAAAGAAACATCCCATCACTTTTCTGTAATTTTGGTTTGAGCTTAAAGTGGTGTACAAACTACCACTTCAGCTGCTTTTCAAAAACATACTGGATATTCACATTTTCTGCTGCTTAAACTCACAGAATCAAGACAAGTTTTTCCCATTAATCCTGAAATATTACCTGTATTCACACATATGGTCTAGATTTTTCCTTTAAGATATGTTTAGCATTATTTTAAACAATTCTTCTTATTTACAGAACTGTACGATCTACAGGAAAGTCTTAATCAGCCATTTTTTTATATTTTACTTCCAAAGAAGCCTTTTAACCTATAAGTGTTTTTTTATGTATTTCTTCAAGCTATGAAAGATAACAAAGTTTAAGAGACATAATAATGCTTTTGAGTCAAGGTGAATCCTAATAAGCTATCAGATGAAAACACGACATATCTCAGCATGGTGTGCAGCGTGTTTTGAAAATATTTGAGAAGACTGGACTATTGGAGGACAAATAGAGGCATGTCTCAGTCAAGGCAAGTCATGTCTTTAGGACAGAAAAAAGAAATCCTCCGAAGATGTGACAGAACCTGAGCGATGCATTATTCAGCTGATCATCTACTGTATGTCAAGTTTTGAGCTTTTTGGGAAACAGCTTGTTGTTAAAGTACTATTTTGTGTCAAACTATGTCATCTTTCCTTCTTTTTAATAAATTCAACTAAAGAAAAGGGAACAAATTGTGCCTTAAAATTTTGAGGTGCTTCCTGTAAAAAATGAAAATGTTTGGGATGTAAAGAAAAAAAATTAAAAATCAGTCATCAAACAGGTGCTTTTCTCCTGTAGACATTTGTAGGAGATCATTTTATTGAGCGTCAGTTGATGTGATAAGACCTCATGTAAACTCACCTTCCACCTTAAGGATGACCTTTGCGTTGTGTTCTCCTGCAGAGGTGCGTACGTGACACCTGTAGGTGCCTCTGTCTTTGAGACCGCTCCTCCTCAGCATCAGGGTGGCGTTGCCGTTAGATATGTGCTGCGGGGAGATGGAGGCACGTTCGGCGAGCTGCTGTTGTTTGAAATAGTCCTTACTGCTGCTGTTTCTCTCGAACTTGTACAACAACACATCCTGTCTGAACCACTCGACCGTCTCGCCCCTGCCGGGCTGAAAGTTACAGGGGAGTCCACACTCCTCGGAGATGAAGCATGTCACTGTGACATCTGAAACACAAGATTAGGAGTTTACTAAGAGGTGGATCTGAGAAATGAAATCATCTGAGATTAACAGCCTTTAAACTAAGATCATCCTATAATGAGAAAGGATGGAGTTATACCGACTTTGATCAACCTTTAAAATAACAGTATGCACAATCGCATGCAATATTGCAAAAGCTCACATTATGTTTCAGAGTATGTTTTGGGGATGGTTCTCAGCTACTACCATATCAAACATTAGCTTAAAGTCTGCAAATGTGACAAGGTATTACTATATTTGAGTTGACTAAGTTTGATTAGCTGTGGCAGCTAATGTGTATAGGACTGACTCCAAAAGTTATTCAGTTGTAGCTGTACATCCAATGAATATTTTGTGAGATTTTTATTAAAATCCCTCCACTGGATCATGAAATATTTTGCTGGCAGACACAGAGAGTTGACTCCAATAGATAATGGCAAAGTTTTAAAAACAGGTCTTGCAAGTTCAGTTAGTGCTCAGACTTTAGAATAGGGCATGACTCTCAGCTACTAACACACCAAATTCTATACAAATATCTATAAAACTGACTGAGTTATAGCCATGCTTCTTTTTGCTAAAGCAGCTTAGCTGTGGCGGCCATCTTATTACCATTAGCAAGCAACACTTAGGGAGTTGCTGCACCTTTTGTCCCATTTCACACTTACACCATTCGATTATTGAATATTTTATCAACAGGGCTCACAGGGAAAAATAAAACCCTTTTTGTTTCAGCTTTTAAAGACCTTTTTGCCACCAGATGTCCACATTGGATTTTCCAAAAACAACTTGGCAGCTCACATCGCACAAAACTCTGCACAAAAGAGCACTTTTTATTTTAACGTTGCTTTTCCAGGTGTTTTTCCTTGTTGTAGCTTTCCTATGATGGTTATGAGAGCTCTGTTTAACATATTCATATAAAACTTAGAGGTGTTCAATTGTGTTTTAGATCTGGTGGATTTAAATGTGACAGCAACCCAGTACGCCCTGTGTGTGGGGCATTTACCTCCAGAATAAAATCATTCAGAACAACTTTGAACTGATATGAAATACCTTTCACTCTAAGAGGATAAGTGGACCCAAGCCAGACCAACAAAACTCTCAGCAGCGCAGCAGCGTCACCTGATCTCCTCTCTGCAGGTTCAATTATTCACGCCTGTACTCATCTGTGGAGTCTGTTACCAGTGCTTTTGCTAGGTTGTGATTTGTGTAACAGATCAGGTACAGTATCTGATCATACGGTCAAAATGGTGGAATGATTATACAACTTCAAGAATTTTTTAAAACAAGAACCGGGTGCAAATGTTTTAAATTACTGTGGATTTTTCCAAATATAGACATACGTTGACCTAAATCTTTTCCTAGCAGTGCTGAAGCTTCTAGCAGGTCTTTTAACACTACACAGACAAGGCCTATTAAATTTTCATTAGTGATCCTGATTGACTGCAGCTGGTAGTTTCTCTTTGCCAGCATAACAAGAATGTGTTTGGCAGCTTTCATTGAGCTGACCAATCCTCAGAACAATAGGAAAGTCCAAGAAACTTGAGGAAGATGTAAAAAGGACAACAGTAGTCTTTTTTACCTTTTTTGTTAACAACTTCGGCTTTCAAGTTTATCAGTCCAAACAAATATATGCAAGTTTTTACATTGTATATATTGTATCAGCTCTTTGCCAAAGTCTAAGAGAAGACCCAAACTGTCCACCTCAGGTAAAAAGAAATTGGCTAAGATGTTCAGGAACCACCTGCCAGGAACTGGAGACTGCTGGAACACCAGTGTCTCTGTACACACATTTTCTTTACCTGCTTTTTTGAGGAGGGTCACAGAAAGCTGGCGAGAGGCAGGGTACACCTTGGACAGGCATCAAGTCCATCACAGGAACACAGAGACAAACAAGGCAGACAACTATTCCCATTCTCACTCACACCTAGTGATAATTTAGAGTTACCAGTGAACCTAACATGCATGATTTTAGTCTGTAGGAGGAAACCAAAGTACCCAGAGAAAAGCCATGTCTGCACAGGGAGAACATGTAAACTTCACACAGAGAGGCCCCAGCCAACTGTAACTGAGACCTTCTCCCTGTGACTTTCAGAAAGTTTAAAAAACTTTAAAAAAAAATTACAAGTATGTTTGACTCTTCTGAAGCAAAATATAAATAAATGAGGGGTAGATGAAAACTTTTGTACAGCATTGTGCTTCTCTACATGATGTAGAAAAAGCTGTGTTCTTAGAAGTCTTTTGTTTCTTATTAGGCGGTAGGAAAAGCTTGTTCTCATGCTGACTAAATAAAATAACAATAAACTGAACTCAGTGATATTGGAGCTTTGAAACCTGCAGGCTATGGAAAAGTAACCTGGACACAGCAATGAGAGAATGAAAACAAGCTTCCAAACCAAAAATACAAACATTTACCCAAAACTGACAGCTACAGATTACAGGTGCTGGTCATAAAATTAGAATATCATGAAAAAGTAGATTGATTTCAGTAATTCCATTTAAAAAGTGAAACATATATTATATTCATACATTACATACAAACTCATATATTTCAAATGTTTATTTCGTTTAATTTTGATGATTACAAATGACAACAAATGAAAATCTCAAATTCATCATATCAGAAAATTAGAATCTTGTGAAAAGGTTCAAAATTGATGGCACCT
>NC_051450.1:56184-59876 GCF_001649575.2 Kryptolebias marmoratus
TGTAATCATCAAAATTAAACAAAATAAACATTTGAAATATATGAGTTTGTATGTAATGTATGAATATAATATACAAGTTTCACTTTTTAAATGGAATTACTGAAATCAATCTACTTTTTCATGATATTCTAATTTTATGACCAGCACCTGTAACTCAGAGAGAAGGATTTTGTCTGTAAAAAGAAAAAGAGTTAAACTTCTATGAAACTGTTCACAAGTAAAGAATCCTCCTGAGTAAATCCACCTAGCAAAGATCCATCACAGACATTTATCTTTAGAAGTTAAGGACTGTCAATAGCTTTGCTGTCCACAAAGAAACCTCTTCAATCTGTTTAATCATAGATATAAAGTTATTTTTTGGACTTATTTTACCCCTGAATGTGAGTTCAAGCAAATGTGCTGCTGTTTTGTCTGAAACACAAACATAAAGTAAATGCAAAGTCAGTATTTTGCAACCATCAGAGGAGAAACATTTCCTCCTATTTCTCCTGATAGTTTGTTTTACAGCCATGTTGGAAGTGTAAATAGGACGTAAAGAACAGGACAGAACTTGTCAAAAAAAAAAAAAAAGGCCTTTTGAAAACAGCAGGTGGAAAACAAACCTTCTTGTTCTGACATGTCTTCTGTACTTAGAATTAGAAGTTGTTACTTGGAAGACATGCTGCTCTACTAAGACAGAAATACCTTGGCTTAGGCTGAATTATGGTTTGTAGAAGTGAAACATTCTGGTCTTGGCGGCGTTCAGACTAGCCATTAGCTCATCAGCTGGGTCAGAATGAAAGTCCTTTTTTCCAAATGGAGACTGTTCAAATAAGCCCTAAGCACAACTGCATTTTAAATTGGCAGAAAAACCCTTTAAATTTTTTTTTTTCTTTTTTTGGAGTTTATTCATTCATCCTGTTCCTCTCTGATGTTAGTTTTTGTTATTGTTTATAGTTTCTTCTGCATGTCTGTTGGATTGTAATTACTTTGGCATACTTTCAGTTACTTTAGCCATCCAATATCAAAACGTTAAGCTTATTCAGGATATTATAGGACTTCTGGTGTTTGTAACTTTTCTGCTTATTTACAATTTTTTTCTCATTAAAATGCATTGAGATATTTTCAAATACTTGTACATCTATATTTGCTCCATTATTGCCTCCTTATACTTCCTTTTGACTACAATGTGTTTTTTTTTTGTTGTTGTTGTTTTTACTTTATGCATCTTTTTGTCCCTTTATGCCTCCCTTTTTGTTTTATGTTTGCTTATGTCCTTTTTGTCATCCTGGTTTTGTATGTGTCGTTAAGCTTCCTTTTGGTCTTTTAATGTTTCCTATAGCTCCTTATATATTCTGTACTTAATCTTATGCAACCATTTTGTGTTTTTGTGTCTTCTTATGCTTTTTTTTAATATTTCTGTTTTTTCTGTCCATTCTTCTGCTCCTTGTGTCTTCTTCTTTAAATGGTTTAACTAACACTAAAAGTTCAGATATTATTCGACCCACTTTTCACCCTTTTCAGCAAATTTCTGCAAAATCAGTCAGCATTTGGTATTCAGACAGCATTTTTCTTTCAGAAAATACAATTTATTTTAGTTACCTGACTATTATACAGTTCCTAGAGTTTGTTGCAGTGCAGTCTAAGGTGTGTTATGGTTGAGTGGATGGGCTGTTCTCCTCCCTGTTTCAACTCGTTTGACAATGTTTGGACAGTCTGCTCATGCTTGCAGCAATCACTCTCTTTCTTTTTCTTCTAAATTTGGCAGCAAAAGATTTCTGACTTATAAACTGTGAATGTGACTGTTACACTGATCTGTAATGAGGTTTTATTGCATTCAGGTGGTCTGACGCTGTTGTGTAAGATTTTGTACCTCTGTTGTTTTTTTTTTTAATGAAGCTGAGTAAGGAAGCTGTGAAAGTCTGAAACATTGACCCCACATACATACTGAATATGTTAAAACAACATTTAAGACAATAAGACAATGTAGGATGGTGATGTTTTAACAGAACTGTCACGAAGTCACTTTTTTGCATCCTCTACTTTAAATTTAGTTTTCTAAAGAGAATTCATGTAATTTGAAAACCTACAGTGTTTTATGATCATCTTCCAAAAAGATATCCCAACGGTAAAATATCTAGCAACAAGATTATCTCCATGAAACATTTCAAAGGTAAACCTTTAGTTTAGATTGTTTTTTGGGACAATAACACTGTTTCCAGTCACCGCACACAACCTAGGATGTTTAAAACAAGTCAACAAACAAGTTATTTAATCATTTGCTGGGCATAGTTTGGTGTGGTTAAAAGGACACAGTCTATAAAGAATAAAGCTTGATGTGTTAATTTGAGAGAGAAAACATTAAAGTATTTAACTTATCTGATCCTATAAAATGTTTTCAGGTACAAGTTGAAACCTTTGCATTCATAGATGTTAAAATTGCTTTCTTTAAACACTTGAGGAAATCTGAGATATGACTACATTTGTGGCTGTCACAGAAAGAAAAGGTGTTTGCTTGTTTATTTGTGTTTTAATTTACTTTGTAAATACGAAAAATTAAATTTAACGTGTTGTATTACTGACACCTGTTAGTGAAAGTGTGTATTGCACTAATACATAGTTAAGCTCTGATCACGTGACCGATAGCAGACGTAAGCTTCTAGAAGATGCCAAAGACGCTCAGACAATAAGTTACGTCGGAGTTTACTTTTTTTATGTAAGCGTTAACGTGGTTGTGAATGTTAATCTGTTAACATGCATTTAATTTGTGTATTTGATAGTTTTCACGTTGTTTGCGGCCAAAAAGAAGATTAAAGGCTGGCTAAACATCAGTTGGAGCGTGGCTTTATTCTGCACCAGACGAAACACCCTTGGGCCTGTTAGCAACCGAGCTGTGGGAGCCCTGCACGCCATGCTTCGACGACGGGAGCCCGTAAGGTTCTGCGCCTTACTTGTTTTCACATCAGTAGGACATCCGAACTGCAGTGGTACATTTCGAGTGAATTAAAGGTGAAAAAGGTATCAATTTGGAACAGTGCAGTCGTGCAGAGAATTAAGACTCATCAGTTCAGGTTGTTTTATCAAAAGAAAAAAAAAAAGAGAAAGATAATGAAAGAGGCAAACTAATATTGTTTCTTCAGCGGTTGCAAATTCATTTAATGTTATTACTGTGCATGTCAATGTTTGATGTTTGTAATAGCCTGCTTTGTTTAACCCCTTACCACTCTACCTCAAAAAGCTCAAGAAGCCTGGAAAAGACGTACCCAAAGTAAATTAAAATGCTATTCTTCAGCCTTTTGTGGTTCAAACTAAAGATTAGGCTCCATGTGAAGTTAACACTTTGAAGTTTTTGCCTGAGCAGTCAAAATGATTGCAACTTTAACCAATTAGTAGTTATTGAAGTGAAAACACAGAGATTTCAAGCATTTTTTTCTTTCCTAGATTTTTCCCTTTTTTCATCAACTTACTGTACATGGAGGAAGGGTGCTGAGACCGGAAAAAACAAATGAGGCTGTAGAATGAAGTTTTATTGTCGTGGAGTTCAAATTTTAGAAAATTACCACAAAAGAATCACTATAATTTAGATGTTTTTCTGAGGGAAAGTCCAGGTCCTCTCCAAACTGTGCCAAATGGATATGTAACTTCAGAAAGCTCTAACTCCTACATGCTTCAACATACAGGCGTCAGTGAGGGCTCAAATGAAAGGTGACGCT
>NC_051450.1:60664-86099 GCF_001649575.2 Kryptolebias marmoratus
ACTTTTGTTTTCTCAAGTAATACTTTAGTAAGTACTTCGAAACGCACAAAATCTGTCTTTAGCATGATACATATAGTTACTATGTTCGAATATGAAACTAACTCACAACTATCCGGACATTTAGCACACACACCGATAAACAAAGCGCTATCTATAAACAATGAGTAACATATAAACAGTAAGCAGCATATAAACAATGAGTACTTGTGAAAAAAAAGGTTAGTACTTACTGATCACGGACATATTCTCCTTCGAGAAAGGCATCACTCTTTTTATCAGATATATCCCGGTCTAAAAAGTCGCTGTTTCTTTTCTTCATCAGCTCCAGAACTTCTTTTGTTGTGTATTTTATCTCCTTTGGTCATTTCGCCAGCTTTTATGTCGAAAAAAGTACAAAAAACAGTCTTCACAGCATTTACGCGCAAGACGCATGAAGCAGCCTCTCTGTTAGACAGTTATACGCAGACTGATTTGGGAGAGATTAAAAGTTCCGACCCCCCTCCCAGAAAAATCACATGACCGGAATTTCCTTGACTACCGGCCTATGGTGTCAGAACCGGCTTGGGGGCTGACTGACCGGAGCTATAGGCTTGCAAATGAGGGGAGGAGACTTTCATGACTTTACGCATGGGAAATTAGAGGGGCTCTAGGGGGGGCAGAGAGCAGATGAAACGTCAATTAAAAGTGGCGCCAAAACACCGCTATTTTGAAATTTAAGTTCATAAAAACAATAAATGTAGCAAAAACTATACAGATTTGAATAGAAAAGGCAGTAAAACGGCCCGTGGGCGGGCCACCACGTGGTATGGGGTTAAGTGTCCTTTAATTGTTCTGAAATAGTTGGTTGAAATCATTGTTTAAAATGGAGTAAAGTCCATCAGAAACTCGTGTCTTGGAGCAAATACTTGTAGCTCTAGAAGAGGAAATGCACAGTTAGAAAACAAATTAGAAACTGAACTTGAAGAATCAGAAAGACAAGAAGTTGAGATTCGTATTGGTGAAATTCAAGCAGATCTGGAAATACACAAAATAGGGCTGCCCCAGCCAGCATCTCAAGATGAGATAGAGGTGAGATGCTCAGAGCGTCAAAGACAACCAACAGAAAAGATGCGTGAGTTTAAACAGATGGCAATAACAAGCAAGGAAAAGAAGTTTATGTCAACATATGTAAACTTTAAAGCGGAGATTCAACTCACTAGGTCCAAACTCAAAGAAGAACGCTCCAAAGCAGAATTAATTGAAATGAGTCAGTGGAAAAATGTGAGTCAGACCTGCAGCAAGATCATGAGACTTTACGTACACTGACTACCCCCTCTCAAGATATGAGAAGAAAGATGGATAGCTGCACTTCAGTTACTACAGAAATGATTCTACTTTTGAAAAGACGTTACGCCGACGTTGATAAGGAGTTTGATGCAGCAGCTGTAAAAGAATCACTCCTTCTTCAAAGAGAAGATGCAAAGTCAGTCTATGGCTCAACTGTATCTAGAGCTGAAAGAACCAGCCAACAAAGTCAAAGTCAACAAGGAAGTCATGTATCTGCAAGGAAGGCAGAAGCAGCTGCTCGATTGGCATCTAAACGAGCTGAAATAAACAGGGAGCTAGAAATATCAGCACAGAGAAAAGAGATATTAGCTCAACAAGAGAGATTAAAAATGTTGGAGAATCAAAGGGATCTTGAGGTCATAGAGGCTGAATACAGACTTGGGCTGGAGTATCGTGGGACCTACTAAGCCCTCAACAAGTTCCATGGAGGTAGCGGGGATTTGCAATCGTATCTCAGTGAAAGAACTGCCATCAATCACACCTGCTTCTGTGATTATAGCGCTTGAAACTGATTTTCTGGACACAAATCCTAAAGAGGGAAACATATCTCAAGAGGACATTCAGTTTCTAGAGAGGTTGAGGGAGGACATTCACTACAATGGAAAGGGTCATTTGGAAATGCCCCTACATTTCAGAAAACGTCCACAGCTATCAAATAACAAGCAGCTGGCAACAGCTCGACTAAAACATTTGAAAAAGAAAATGGATAAAAATCCCAAATACAAGGAGGATTACATCAAGTTCATGGAGAATGTTTTTAAGGATGGTGATGCAGAAGAAGCAGATGGCCCACCAAAGGATGGTAACACATGGTACATTCCGCACCAGTGTATCATCCCAGGAAGCTGTTGGAGACTAGGCTGGGGTTGGTTGGGTGTTTCTAGGTTTTTCCACAAGAGGGCGAGCCGACAGGTCTCCTGCTGACGCACCTGCTGGGGATCATCGTTACCTGGAGGAGTATATGAGCTGCAGGCTGCCAGTCCCTCCTCGCCAGAGTGTTTGCCTGTATTGGTACACAGAGCCCTTCATTGAGTCACTGAACAGACTAGAGTTTGACTTTTCAGTACCTCGTAACCTGATTTTTTTGTGTGAATCTTCTCCAGGACACCTTCAAGCTCCTTTGGGAAGACCTGAGTCCTCAGAAGACCTTAGGAGGAACTCTCTTGTGACGCCGTGAGCCTCAAACCTGTCGTCCCTCCAACACGGTCGTCCCACCGACCTCTCCTAGCCACATCCCGCTTCCCCCCCAAGGACAACAAGTAAGGACACAGCAATCTTAAGAACTGGAAACTTCCGCCTGCTTTAAACTCACCCTTTCTCTCTTCCTGTGTGCAGTCGTCCCCAGACCGGAGCCAAAGAATACGTGTTCACTTTTGAAAAGTTTGTGCTGTAACAAAATGAACCTTTTCCAAACCAACTCTCTCTCTCTGGGTGTTTCTGCATGTGGGTCCGGAACGTTAAACCCATCATGACAGAAGCCTGACAAAATTAGAGTTGTTTTCGACTGTTCCGCTAAACATGAAGGCACCTCTTTAAATTATCACTTACTCACAGGCCCAGACTTGACTAATACTCTGGCGGGGGTATTGTGTAGATTTCGAGAACACCAAATTGCGATTATGGGCAATGCCGAAAAAATGTTTCACCGCTTCCATGTGAGCCCAAAGGATCGAGACTTCATAAGGTTCCTGTGGTGGAAGGATGGGAATACTAATACTGAGCCCAAGGAATATCGCATGAGAGTACACATTTTTGGAGCAGCATTGTCACTAGGATGTGCTAACTACGGCATGAAGTACCTTGCAAGTGAACATGAAAAAGACTACCCTTTGGCTGCCAGCTTTATTCACAAAAATTTCTGTGTGGATGATGGGCTAACTAGCATTGATTCAGTCAACAAAGCAAAGCAGCTGGTCTGTGAAGCACAAGAAGTGTGTGCTAGAGGGAAACTGCGCTTGCACAAATTTATGTGCAACAATTAGGGGGTTTTGAGTGTTATCCCGGAAACAGAAAGAGCCACCTATGTGAAAGATGTAAACTTGAACTACTCTGAAATTCCAATGCAGAGTGTATTGGGAGTAAAATAGAATGTTGAGACTGATGTGCTCTCATTCAATGTAGCCCTCAAGGAAAGGCCAGCCACACGTCAAGGAATCCTGGCAACAGTTGCAAGTGTGTACGATTCGTTAGGATTTCTTTCACCCTACACTTTAACTGGTAAACAACTACTTCAGGAAATGTGCAAACGTGGAGTAGGATGGGATGACCCTATTCCCCCCACGTTGAAGGCAAAATGGGAAGCATGGCTCCGTGAAGCAGAAAATCTACAAAAGGTTCAGATACCAAGATGCCTCATTCCTGACAACCTCGGCGAAATCAAAAAAATTGAACTGCATCATTTCTCGGATGCTAGCAGCAGTGGCTATGGACAATGTTCATACATCCGGATCGTTACTGATGAACAAGTGCATTGTGCACAAGTCATGGGTAAAGCCAGAGTGGCTCCCACAAGAATAATCACTATTCCACGCCTTGAGCTCACTGCAGCTTATGTTTCTACAAGTGTAAGTAACTTTTTCAGAGCAGAGATAGAGTTAAAAATTGACAGAGTTTTTCTGGACAGATTCTCTGGTGACACCTGGGTACATCAAAAATGAGGCTCGACGCTTTCATGTATTTGTCGCTAATCGAGTACAGAAAATAAGAGACATGACTGATCCAAAACAATGGTTTCATGTGGAAACTGATCAAAATCCCTCGGATCCTGGACATTTAAAGACACACCTCACAATAGTCTGTGAAGTGTGGTGGGAAAGGAAAGAAGCTGTTTGAATGTCAGATCAGTGAAATGGAAACAAAATAAACAACTTGACAGGCAAAAACAATGACTTGTGAAAATATTTCAGCTCAGAAATGTATGACTTTAAGTTGATTTAGAGTGTGCCAATTCACTGCGAAACGATCCCTGCTCTGAGAAGCTGCTAGCTTGAGTATATCTGCCTGAGTGTCTAAAATGAGATCACTCTGACTGCTGTCCACTGCAGATAAGATACTAACTGCTCAGAATAACTTCACACAGCCCTCCTAAAAAAATGCTATGTCTTTAACTCCTGTACTCCATGTACTTGTTTTCAAAAGTAATGAATTTGCCCCTTGTTAAAGGCTCTTTGTTCCTTTAAGACAGTGGTCCTTGAGGCCACTTTCCTTCTTGTTTTAAGCCAGTATCTCACTGAGCGACTATTAGGAGACTGTCATGATCATGTCTCTTTCTCATGCATCTAATCAGTATTCATTCTAGTCACCTGTGTCCCTATCCTGATTGTCTCTCCCACACCTGGTCCACGTCCTATTTATTCTCTCCCTCTCCTCTCCTCCAATGCCAGATTGTCGAAAGCATCATGCGAGTAGGTTTCCAGCAATTCCTGACTGACTTCCTGTGTATCGACCTTGTTCAAGTTCCCCGGATTCCCCCTCTTGCCTTGCCCCTGTTGGATTGTTGCTGGAAGACTGATACCTGGACTACAACCCCTGCCTGTTCACTGGACTCTGACTCTTCGCCTGCCCCTCTGGTTAAGTTCGCCGCTCTCTGCTCTTCCGGTTTTGACCCTCGCCCGTCTGACTACGAGACTGCTCTCTCCCCCGTGGCTTACCTGCTGCGTTCGCCACGCCGACCCTCTACTAAGTTTCCTCTGGTGGCCATCCTCCTCCCGTCGCTCCGCTGGGTCGCCCGCCCAGTACACTCTGTGCCGCCGGTGAATAGTCCGTTCTTCAATAAAGCTTCGTTAACCTCCCGCTCCTGTTCTGTGACTGAATTACCGGATCATTCTAGTGGTTCTTGTCAGTACAATCTGGCCAAAATGGATCCATTGTCCACGCAGGAGTGGCACTCTGGGGTGGAGAACGCTATCAGCAAACTCGAGACCAACATGCAGGAAATGATGTCGATGTTTTCCCGACACGCCTCCCCCACACCGCCTCCTAGTGCGCCGGCTGCTCATCCTCACCCTAGTTCTTCGCAGCCTGCTCCAGCCGCGGAGCCTCGTCTCACGCCTCCGGAGGTTTTTAGTGGGGAGCCCAGCCAGTGCCGCCCCTTTGTCACCCAGTGTCAGATACATTTTGAGCTCCAGCCCAGCTCGTTTCTTTCTGAGCGTGCCAGAGTGGCGTATATGATTTCCCTACTCACGAGCAAGGCAAAGATCTGGGGAACTGCGGAATGGCAGAGGGACACGCCCATTTGCTATAACTTCAGAGCTTTTTCTCAGGAACTGATCCGTGTCTTTGATCCGCTGGTTCCCGAACGTGTGGCAGCCAGAGGTCTATGGAGGATTAAACAAGGGAAAAGGCAAGTAAATGAATACATTATAGATTTCCACACGCTGGTGGCTGATAGCAGCTGGAACGAGGAGGCTCTCTGTGACGCTTTCTATCAGGGCCTGTGTGACCAAATTAAGGACGAGCTTTCTACTCGGGACCCTCCTAGAAGCCTGCCTGATTTGGAGGCTATGGCTTCCCGTATTGACCAGCGGATGTTTGAAAGGAGACAAGAGAGGACCACCGATCGAGCTCATCTGTCCCAAGAGGAACCTTCTAGGCTCTCTGACCCTCCTCCGCCTACCTGGACCTCTTCATCCACTTCCTCGTCGTCTGATCGTCCGGAACCCATGCAGATCGGGCGGTCTAGGTTATCATCCCAGGAGAGGGAGCGCAGATTGAAGGACAGTCTATGTTTCTATTGTGGCAGCAACTCTCACCAACTTGCCCGATGTCCTACTAAAGGGTCAGTCTCATCCAAACATTATATTTCTGCACTTAACCGAGTCCAGGGTGTCACTTTTCCTGCCTTGTCGCTGCTGAGCAACCGGAGGCCGCGCCCTCTCTGCCACAGGATGTCAACCCCGAACTTTCCAAGGTCCCAGCGTGCTACCATGATCTCAAGGAAGTATTCAGCAAACCCCGTGCTACGTGTCTTCCCACTCATCGTCCCTATGATTGCTCCATCACCCTTCTTCCCGGTACCTGTCCGCCACGGGGCCGCCTATACTCTTTCTCTGGCCCTGAACAACAGGCCATGCAGAAGTACGTGAGAGAGTCCCTTCAAGCTGGTATCATTCGGCCCTCCTCTTCCCCGGCAGGTGCAGGTTTCTTCTTTGTGGGGAAGAAGGATGGATCTCTCCGTCCTTGTATCGATTATAGGGGTCTCAATAACATCAGGGTCAAGAACCGATATCCCTTGCCCCTACCTAATACTGCCTTTGAACATATCCAAGGAGCCACCATCTTCTCCAAACTAGATCTGAGGAACGCCTACCACCTGGTTCGCATCCGAGAGGGGGACGAATGGAAGACGGCTTTCAACACTCCCACAGGACATTATGAATATTTGGTGATGCCTTTTGGGCTAACCAATCCACCCGCTGTCTTCCAAGCCCTAGTCAACAATGTTCTCAGAGACATGATAGACCAACATCTTTATGTTTACCTGGATGACATCTTGATTTTTTCCAAGGACTTGCCTTCCCACATCAACCATGTCCTAGCCACCCTCCTTCGGCTTTTGCAGAACAACTTATTTGTCAAGGTGGAGAAGTGCGAGTTTCATGTATCCACAACCTATTTTCTGGGTTTTGTTGTGTCCCCCAACCGTCTTTCTATGGAAAGAAGCAAGGTGTCAGCTGTGTTGGACTGGCAAGTTCCCCAAGACCATAAACAACTTCAGAGGTTTTTGGGTTTTGCCAATTTCTATCGTCAGTTTATCCATAATTACAGTGCCATTGCTTCTCCCCTCCATGCACTAACCTCTTCTAAGCTCTGTTTTCAGTGGGACACAGCTGCTGACAGGGCCTTCTCAAAACTCAAGCAGATGTTCACCCAAGCACCCATTCTCCACTCTCCTGATCCAGACCGGCAGTTCATAGTAGAGGTTGATGCCTCAGAGTCCGGGTTAGGAGCCGTACTCAGCCAAAGGTACGGAGATGGTAAGATCCACCCCTGTGCCTTTTTCTCCAAGAGTCTCTCTTCTGCAGAACGCAATTATGATGTGGAAGACCGAGAGCTGCTGGCGATTAAACTTGCCCTGGAGGAGTGGAGGCACTGGTTGGAGGGAGCCAAGGAGCCTTTTCTAGTCTGGACTGATCATAAGAATCTGCTCTACCTACAAACAGCCAAGAGATTGAACCCCAGACAGGCAAGGTGGGCACTCTTCTTTTCCCGATTTTCATTTTCCTTGCTCTACAGGCCGGGACCTAAGAACACAAAACCAGATGCCTTATCCAGAATGTATGAATCTGCCCGCGGAGCTTCCTCTGAGTCAGAAGAGTACATTCTCCCGAGGTCCGTCCACCTGGCTGTGTCTCGTCTTGAGTTGGAACAAGCAGTTGCTGAAGCTAACCGCCAACACCTGGTGCCCCGAGAGTGCCCACCTCACTGTCTCTATGTTCCGGATCCCCTGATTCCTGAGGTACTTCAATTTTGTCACTCGTCCAACCTTTTCTGTCATCCAGGCCAAGCCAAAACCCTCAAGTTGGTTCGAGCCCACTTTTGGTGGAGGAAACTCTCTCAGGACACCAAGGAATTCGTGTCAGCATGCAGAGTCTGCTCCCAGGCAAAGTCTTCGCGACAACCCCCAGCGGGACTCCATCCCCTTCCAATTCCACACCGTCCCAGGTCCCATATTTCAATGGATTTCATCACCGGTCTTCCCAGCTCAGACAGGTACACGACAATCTTAACCGTAGTGGATCGTTTTTCCAAAATGACTCATCTGGTTCCTCTCGTAAAGCTTCCATCCTCCAAGGAACTGAGCAAAATTCTTGCACGAGAAGTCTTCCGTCTACATGGCCTTCCGGTGGACATTGTGTCAGACAGAGGTCCGCAGTTCATTTCACGTTTTTGGAGGGAGTTCTGTGGATTATTAGGGATCAAGGTAAGCCTTTCCTCTGGCTTCCATCCCCAGACTGACGGTCAGACTGAGAGGGTTAATCAGGAAGTAGAAACAAAGCTCCGCATACTTTGCGAATCAGACCCGTCTAAATGGGCACAAAATCTCCCTTGGGTGGAGCATGCTCTAAACTCTCTTCCCTCCAGCGCCACAGGACTCTCTCCATTCCATGTTTTGTGCCGACGTGTATGGAGGAGAGCCCGTCAGGCCTTATTAACCACCTCCGCCCTGTATTCCAGGTCTGCCAACCGCCGAAGGATTCCAGCCCCCACATATTTGGTGGGACAAAGAGTCTGGCTCTCTACTAAGGGCCTACCCCTTCATCTGGAGAACAGGAAGTTGGCACCTCGATTCGTTGGCCCATTCCCCATCTCAGAAGTTATTAACCTGGTTGCTGTTTGCCTACGTCTGCCTGGATGCATGAGAGTTCATCCCACATTCCACGTCTCTCGTATTAAGCCTGTCTCTGTTTCTCGCCTAGTGCCCTTCTCCAGGCCCCCTCCTCCTGCCTGGTTTATTGACGGAGGGCCAGTCTACACTGTCAAACGTCTCCTCCGTTCCAGAAGGCGAGGTCGGGTCACCCAGTACCTCGTGGACTGGGAGGGGTACAGTCCTGAGGAGCGCACCTGGGTGCCATCCCGCCACATTTTGGACAAGACTCTGATCCATGACTTCCATCGTGCTCATCCTGAGCAGCCTGGTGGTCCGTCAGGCGCCGGACCTTGAGGAGGGGGTGCTGTCATGATCATGTCTCTTTCTCATGCATCTAATCAGTATTCATTCTAGTCACCTGTGTCCCTATCCTGATTGTCTCTCCCGCACCTGGTCCACGTCCTATTTATTCTCTCCCTCTCCTCTCCTCCAATGCCAGATTGTCGAAAGCATCATGCGAGTAGGTTTCCAGCAATTCCTGACTGACTTCCTGTGTATCGACCTTGTTCAAGTTCCCCGGATTCCCCCTCTTGCCTTGCCCCTGTTGGATTGTTGCTGGAAGACTGATACCTGGACTACAACCCCTGCCTGTTCACTGGACTCTGACTCTTCGCCTGCCCCTCTGGTTAAGTTCGCCGCTCTCTGCTCTTCCGGTTTTGACCCTCGCCCGTCTGACTACGAGACTGCTCTCTCCCCCGTGGCTTACCTGCTGCGTTCGCCACGCCGATCCTCTACTAAGTTTCCTCTGGTGGCCATCCTCCTCCCGTCGCTCCGCTGGGTCGCCCGCCCAGTACACTCTGTGCCGCCGGTGAATAGTCCGTTCTTCAATAAAGCTTCGTTAACCTCCCGCTCCTGTTCTGTGACTGAATTACCGGATCCTTCTAGTGGTTCTTGTCAGGAGACTATTTGGTGACACAAAATTGTGAGAAAATAGGCAAATGTTTTGTTGCAGTCTCACTGAACACTGAGTGTTTGCAACCAAGTGTCCAGAGAGCTGTGCAGCTGCGTTTTGTGTTGCCAGTTTTTGAAAATCAAGCCCTATTTTTATGTGCACGGCTTGCAAAACTGCATTCTTGACAATGCACATTATTTCATTTACCACCTCCGCCCTCATCAGCTTGTTTTGTAGCCATCTTGGAAGCTGCCTCTACATTTATGATTCAATCTTATGGGGTACATTTTTGAAATGAAAATAGGCTGATTTACGTTTTTGCAATGTCTTCACGTTCTGCAGAAGCCTGTTAATCCCCCATCGATTCAAATCAGGCATGCTGGAGCAGAGAATCGTTTAAAATATGCAGGATACTGGCTCTTGGGGACCAGGATTGAACAGTACTGCTGTAAGAGCTTATAATTTGCAGTGCTTCCAATACATCAGACTCACTTGAGTGTTTGACTCTGATGTTGTTGTCCTTTGACCCAAATTCGGTTCACAGCCCTCATGGACAGAATTTCTAGATGCAGCCCAGATGCAAAGGGTTTTTTGTTTGCTCTAGTTTGAATTTAATTTCTGCTGTTTGTAGATAATGCAGTCCTCTTGTCCTCATTGAGGGTAAACTCCCAGCAGGCAAAAAGATACTTTGGAGCTGAGGGTCAAATTGAGGACAACTACCACCCAAGTCTGAGGTCAGAAAAAGTTGGATTACCAGCTCTGGGGTTGGGAGTAAGTTACTACCTCATGTGGATAAATTTAAATATCTTGAGGTTTTGTTTATAAGCGGGATTGTTCAGAGCTGGACACTGATAGTTGTTTTGTGACGTCTGCAGTTGTGTCGATCTGTTGTGGTGAAGAGAGAGCTCAGTTGAAAAGTGAAGCTGTCTGTTTAACAGTTGGTCAACATTTATGCCTTCATCTATGGTTATAAAGCAAAATAATGGATCTAAGCAGCTATGAGGTTCCTTTGTGGCTGGATTTAGCCTTAGTTCTAGGGTGAAATTTCAGGGAGGAGTTCAGAATAAAAGGAGCAAATGAAGGTCCAGTAGACAGGGGTTCTGGTGAGGAGTTCTTTCTCGGGAAGTGTTTTGGACATGTCCCACTTGAGGGAGGCCTTGGGACAGCCCCAAGATATGCTGGACAGATGTGATTTCAAAACCTTTGCTTGGGAAAACCTCAGATTTCTCTCAAATAAGTTCAGAGGGGGTCTCTGGGAAGTGGAAAACCCAGTTCCAAAAGAAATGATAGAAGACAGACGGATCAGTTTCAGAAAAATAGATGATTCTTTAATAATTTGTTTAAAACATACTGAATACTAAATATATTTCTCCTCCATGGCTGCTCATAAGTCCAGGAGGTCTGCAACATTTCATACCAGATTTAGAAGCTGTTTCTTTAAGTTTTGGTAAGGTTTTAAATTAAACGTATACTACAGGGTAATGCTGATTAGAGAACTTGTCGTAAAAAAAAAAATTATTACCAGGGACTTTGATACACCAAGTCTCCCAATGAGCCAGCCATACGATGACTCAGCATTTTATTAGGAGGACATACAACCCAAGTAAACTAAACTGAATGAAGCCATTTCTGTTGTGGGATACACCCATGTTTCTCCCTAATATTAAGTTCAGTAATGCTTTCAACTTTACTGCAGTAACTGTATTTGAAAGCTTTATTTTTTTGTTTTTACAAAATATTGTTTTTGTTTGAATATAAGTGTTGTCTTTTTGATTAAAAATTACAGATGAAACTCTACAAACTGTCTCTAAAATGTTTCCCCAACTTAAAATTTTAAAGCACTTTGTTACTGTCATTGTTGCTTTAAATGTGGAACTTATGCTTGCTATTAAGTATTTGATATTTTTAGTTTCTCCAAACTTTTTCCACCACTGCTTGGTGCTTCTAAATACACCAAAAGTACTAAATTACCTGGAAAACTTTAGAGAAATATCAGCAAGGCAGTCATTTGTCCTGCTTCACTTTCAGTCTGACATAAAAATTGGATTCACAGGAAAAACATAAATTTTCCACTTGACTAAAATAAAACCGTTCCTTTTTAAAGGCATGAAACATTCTTGCAACTTGTAGCTTTAAGTTACACATAATCTTGTCCTTTTGTGAGTGTATCAGGTTCTGTGAAGAAAGCCTTCAGCCTTTTAAAGCTTTGCGAGCGTTTCCCTGCAGACGGATCAGTTTAGTTTGCTTAACAAAGAGGCGTTTGTGTCCTACCAGGCATTTTTTCCTGAGTGGCGACGCTGATCCAGAGGAGAAAGCAGGCCCAGGTGTGTATCGTTGACATGGTCTCCTTTCAGCTGCAGGCATTTATGGTGCACACACACACTGTAATGACACAGAGAAACTCATGTAGGCAGGCCCTCGGCCCACACTCCTTCCACTGTGTTGAACTCAGCCGCGTGTTCCCACTCCTATTTTTCCATTTGTGGCAGGTTTGGCCTTGGATCTTTCTGGGTAGTTTAAGATCGCACATATAAGGAACAAAGAAGGGTAAAAGCATAATTACAGACATTCTGGTGTTGTGGACACATACAATTTCAAAAAACAGGCAACTTTCTGAGAAGAATTCAGGTTTGATTCTCTGATGAGTGGGGAGGATTTGCCAGGGTTCCCTCTCAAATCTTGACTTTCATCATCAAAATGAAAACGTTGCAAGGATTAAAACCTGAGCTCTTCCACAAACTTTAAAAACTCCTCATATAGTCTTCTTATCCCTCATATTCATAGTCTTTTATCTCTTGATTGGTATATTTCTGTTAAAGGAAAAGGATGCATTTGTTGGTAATGCTTCATAAAACCCTTGTCAGTTATCCTTGACAAAGTGTTTTAAGAGGTGATTGTGTTTAGCTGTAATGCAGGAAAGATCCAATGTAAACACATAAGTACTCAGGCAATGACACCCGCTGCACATTGATTCTCCCACACCCACCAAACATCACCATAGTTTATCATTTACTCATCGTAAAGTCACGCCTTTTCCCTCCTGCAGATTTAAAACACGCTGCAGCGAACTTCTTTAACCTTAAAACTTCCAGGTAGGAACTATGGATGTTAGTTCCACTGGTGTACAAAAAGAAGATACACCAACTGGTGAAGCATGAAAAAGCATAACAAGTATCAGCAGGAAAGGCCAATTTAAGTTTAAAGAGTTTGTGAATGCCTAAAAGTATTTATAAGAACTTCATTTCTACCTCTTAATAAGGGTCAGCCAGCGAGGTATGTTTTCATGTTATATCATTTGTCTTTATTTTATTAATTGCAATATCTCATTTAAGTTTATGTTGTGTTTTAGTTCGACGGTGGCATAGTGTTGGTAACAACGTGGTGCTGTAAGGATAAGAAAGAAAGATCCACTTATTGTCACACACCTGAGTGTGTGAAATTTGTTCTCCGCATTTGACCCATCCCCTGAGTGAGCGGTGAGCAGCAGCGGTGAGCAGCAGCGGTGCCGCGCTCAGGAATCATTTGGTGATCTAACCCCCCCACCCCCAAATTCCAACCCCTAATGCCGAATGTCAAGCAGGGTGGCAATGGGTCCCATTTTTGGTCTTTGGTATGACTCAACCTCTCCGTTTCAGGGCGGACACTCTACTACTAGGCCACTGAGCTGGTTATTAAGTGTAAACTTCTACACCCCATATTAAAGCTGACTTCGTACCATCAGTAAAAGAACTCTTTATTGATAATAAGAGAAGGTGGAAACAAAATGTGGTTCAACTATTTGAGGTCTGAAAATCATCTTCCGAGAAAGAATTATCGGTTCAGGTACAGAGAAACGGTGTCTGGCAGCGTGCTTTACATGGGACAAGACTGGTAGAAACTCAGGGTTTCTTTGTAGTGAACATAACAGCAGATTTACTTTATGGAGTCAGTTGCCATGATAACTGGTTCAGAGTAAGTCTATGTTAACACTGCAGCTCAATTCTGTTTTTTTGTTTTTTTTTTGTTGCCCATATATGACTCTCATCAATTTCTTTATTTACAGTCTGAGCAGCACAAATCTGAGTTTTACAAATTCTACTCAGGCCACTTTCATAAGTGGTCCTAAATAGAATACATTTGCAATATGTGTTAAGAATACTGTTGTCTGAATGGTTATGTTGCATTTCATCCAACGTTTACGTTACTGATGTGACACTGACATCATATTTCTGGTATGGATAAGACAGATAAAACAGTAAGGTCAAATGCAAACAATGAATGCAAGTTTGTCAGATCAGTTTTTCAAGCTATGATTGCACATTAACTTTCAAATTGATACACACACACACACACACTCACAAGTAAAACATCTCCAAATGTACTTCCGATAATAAAGAGTGCTGCGTGTATTGTCCCATGTACATCTGTGCATGCAGGTCACTTCAGGGCTGTGTGCAATTCACATATAAGTCTGACTGAGGTTGTATGAACGACCATGCAGACAAATCTGATTTCTGCCAAAAAGTGCATTTCATCATTAAGACCTGAAGCTTTAACATAGCCTTAGACTTAACTCTCTTTCTGGAATGAAAAACCCAATGTTTAATCCGCTCTCTGGAATGGCCCTTCCATTTTCTGTTTCCAAGACATGAACCTCATGAGCAACAATATATTGCTCTTACTGCTTAAAATATTTAATAATTTATTGCTATTTTAACAAGATAATGCTATTCTAAATTTTGACGTTTTAATGTTCTTACAAATCTGTGAAGTCTGTGAGTCTGTGAAAGCAAAATACACAAAAGAGGTGATCACACTTGGGTTTTGTCAGCTAAAAATGAAATGGAATTATCATTTTCATCAATTATCATCTTGTAAATTTTATGAATAAATTTTTATGTATTATTTCTGTCAATTAAAACTGACATTTTCAAAGCCAATAAAATGATCTAATCAGAAGGTATGTCCAATTATATGAGATTTCTATGTTCTTTTAAAGGTACAAGTAAAGAAATCTGAGAAATTCTTGACAAACAGTGTTGATACCAACAGTTAATGACAAGGTTTTAAGCAACAATGTTGTGCACAATATACTGTTTAGAGTACGTGTTGTGAATCACTCTGTGCTAATACCACACCAAGTTCCAGCTAAGTATCTGTGGAACTAACTGAGTTATAGCCATTTTTGTGTCAAAGTCAGTTACAAGTGTACAACTAATATGTATTTTCTGCAAGTTTCAATAGAATTGGTCCAATAGTTTAGGAGAGTTTGGTAATAGACACAGGCAAAAACAGTATGGTCAGCCTTTGCCTTTCAGCAGCAGGTGGTAATAAAAGTCTTTACTAGTAAAGTGATGTTAGGAACTGGCTCTTGGAACTTCCCTTTACTGCCATTACAGCAAAGGGAAGTTTTAAGAAATGAAAAGTTTGAAATCCCTAAAATAGGGCAGGACAGGTGGAAGTTGATGTAGCTACTTTGTCATCATCTAAAAATTCTTGAAAAAAAGTTAACTTGCTCATATTTAATTAAACAAACAAACATACACACCCGTGGGTTGCACAGAGATTTACATTTAAAAATGAATTCAACACAGTTAAAGCAAATGCAAAGTTGATTTTGATATTTCTTTTTCCAGGAATGATTTCATTACTTTGACTCATCATCCATATTTACTTAAACCTCCCAAACAATAAAACTTTTTCCCATAACCACTATAATGAATTTAACTAGCTCTCTTATTATTTGACTTGGCACATTCCAATATTGACAGCCCTATAGCTCTGGTTTGACCTCAAGGGTTATCAGACCAACTGTTAGCTGCTGATCAGCTTTATAAAAACGTTAGTCCTGCTGCTTCAAAAAAAAAAAGTACATTTATTTAAATTATAACTGAAAAACCACTCATTTTACATCTTTATGATGCTTTCATACAAATCCTGGAACTTCAGAAAAAATAAATATAAATGAGACAGTAAATTTGTACTCACAGAAGTTCCCACACTTTCTCTAGGCTGGTATAATTCACAGAACTGAAACCTACTGTTGAGAAATGTATGTGAAACCAGGAAAATCAACAGACACACACGCACAAGAAAAACCCAGAGACTTACCGTGACTGGGCTGCAGTTTGAATAAAATCCAGGAGAAAGAAGAGGAAGAGAAGTAAAAGAGCCCTGCCTGCTGCTGCCAGAGACTGAAGTGTTAGCTTGACTGGATCAACAGGTTATTTAGAGAATAGACTCCACACACACACACCACCTCTCAATGGGTGGGGTTTGATTTGTGATTGGCAAAGTCACAGTTGCAGACAGGCAGGACCCTTGGCTGCTGCAGCGTGAAATGTCAGATGGGGTTTGTTTTCACTGTGTTGTGTGTCATGAGCTATGAGTTGTATGTTAAACATTTGGCAGTGAAGCTGTTAAAATCCCCTGAGTCAAACCCATGCAGCTCAGTGGCTTTAATTGTGGCTTTTTTTAAGGGATCAGATAATCTCTAACATATATTGTACAAATACTGTATATAAAACTGAAACATCTGGCATGATTTGCCTTTTGTTTCCTATCAGTCATCTTCAAGTAAAACAGTTGCAGCAGTAGGTTAGTGACCTTTATTTATAGCATTATTTCCTGATCAGCCTGAAATAGATAAGTGACCAGCTCTTGCATTCCCAACAATCCAATGAACAAACATCTCAACAAGTTTGGTCAGGCAGCTATCTATCAACTCAAATAACCTGAAATAACACCCACTTTTGAGAAAAGTCAACATGCAGAATACACTATGCTTGTTACTATCACTCTTTGCCTGTCCAGTGTTGTTTTTACAGATCCCCGATTGTCAGTTTCACATGCAACATTTTACATTAGGACAAGATTAAACACAAAAACAGACCAGATTAAATATCCAGGCTGTGGCTTGTTAGGACAAAAAACGATGACAAACTCAACAAATGTGTCATAAAAATGTAAAGGTATAATAATAGCTAAGGTATCATCTTTCACACCAATATGTCATTTTTGAAAAAGAGCTGTTTTATAAACCTGAAAAATGATAGAAAACAGGCCCTTGTTTTGCTATCCATAGCCTATCCTGAAGAAAGACCTTCAACCCTTTTCTTTATACTTCGTCTTCTGTGGCTGATACAATTAATAACTATTTGACAGAATGTCACTTTAAAAATGTCCAGACTGTACTTTAATGCCATCAATCAAGTTAGAACTTGGGTTATTACATTAAAAATTGTAATTAAAGTGCAACTTACAGTAAGGGTCTGATTGAAAATTACTTTATAATAACATTGGATCTCACATTGATTATATAAAATATATAACAGAACAGGAACAACTAATTCCCAGTCAGGTGTCAGGACCATGGTTTTTGAGTGACATTTTCTGTTTTTTGTTTTGTTTTTTAAGTGTGTGATTTTGTTTTCATTTCAGGGAGCTTTGGTTAGAAGTTAGCTTCTGTGTTAAGTTTTGTTAGGTCTATTTTCCTTTTATGAATATATTGTTCTATTTTTGGGTCTTCTTTCCTCAAACATGGTTTAATTTCAACTCATTTTTAATGTTCTCTCAATATCTTTAGTCTGAATCTTCTCTTCTCTTGCTATTCTAATCCTTATCCCTTCTCCATAGCTCTCAATTTGAAGTCACAAGGGGGGAAAAACACATTTGTTGTTTTTTTTTTAAGTATAGCTCATTTCCCTTTGTTTGAAACATCCCTTTTCCTTAATCACAAAACTGATAAGGTGGACATACACAAGCATTTATGGCCTCAGTTCTTTTTTTCTTTTTAGTTTTGAAAAGAAAGTGTCATTATAGAAAGTCCTATGAATACAAGGCCAAATGAAGGATGTTTTTGCATCTTTGTAGCCTTTAAATCCATTTCACAGACCAATGTCCAGATTTCTGTTACCCTTTACAGCAAATGATTATGAAAGTATAAGTACACAAATAGAAGCAGATTTGCAAATTTTAGCAGAGGTGAAATTAATATTAGTGAGTGTTTTGTCTGCTTTCATTTTAAAAAATAACTTTAAAATGATCAAATATCAAAGTATAAAATAATTAAGGCAGTTTTTTTCTGGGAGACTTGTTTTCACCCACATATCAGAATGAATCAAACAATTTTTCAGTACCTAGAATTTTCTTTTCGTTTGGCTGTTTTTAACCAATTAGGGCCAGATCTACTGCACTCTGGATATCATTTAAAACTGTTTTTTTTTTTTTTTTTTTCTTTGTCTACACATTCTAACAAAAATGCTGTAATACTTATGCCTGGCCAATAGATGGCGAAAACATCCCCATAATTGACATATCAAAATACAGAGAAAGAACATTCCTATCTTGGCTAAAGTTTCTCCAAAAACTTACAATTTCCTTACAATTTTTTTAAAATAATTTCTGAATATAATTGAAGTAGAAGCAGTAGAAATTAAGCCATTGTTGTTTTAGTCCTTGACTTACATTCATTCAGATTTTTACTCGTTGTTCACCTTATTTTTTTAAATAACTTTGTAACTACAACAACTCATAGTGCTTACATTCAGGTAAATTACTGAAAATGTTAGGTATTTACCATCTAAATTATGAAGAATACAGATAAATTTTAGATCATTATTTGGCAAGAAACAAGTCAGTATTGCTTGTTATTGTTTTTCAAGTGTTTACCACTTAAATGTTAAGTTCATTACTAACTATTTATTAGTAAATTACAGCAGTACTCTTATTGTAAAGTGATATCCTTCTAAGTTTTTCTCAAGATTTGGACTAAACACCTCAAAATGCCTTTGTGAGTTGCAGCATGGCTTGTTACTGTCAGTCAGCAGGATTGTCTTCCAGAGGTGTTATCTGAGGAGGTGAAGCTGGATTAGACTCTTTTATCTCCGCTTCAGATTAGATTAAATATCAGCCAATCTTGACAATCTTTTATTCTTTGAGCGGCTTTTAAACTCGTGATTTATGTATTTTTTTCTCCCTCAAAAAAATGTTGAAGTGCATCCAGGCTCACACGAACACAAACCCTGAAGGTGTGCCTGGACCTCAAATAATTGGAGCAGGTGCCGGTTTTTTCATTGTCCCACAGAGAAAATCCTGATTACTGATGAAAGTGTGTGTGGGACTGTTTGTAGGTTAGTGAAAGATTGCTACGGCTGTAGATAAGAGGATTAGGGTGGAATTAGTGTCATTCCTCCATCGCCGCGAGGAATAGATTCATATCAATTTTAATCAGAGGTAGAACCACAAAAACAGAGATAAAGCAGGGGAGAGACATAGAGAGAGACAAAGAAGACTGGATGGCTAAAGAGGAAGAAGAGAATAATTTTGGTGGACATCCTAGCTGGAGACTAAGGAGCTGCACCAACTTGACCTCTGATGAGAAACCTCCAAAACTTTCTCATGCCTTTGTCCTGCTCTGAAGTCTTGGTTGCATCCCGAAGCTTTCTGGAGGAGGAAACACCCAGCCGCTGAGGGATGCTGAGCCCAAACCAGCAGCTTTAGTGTGGATGTTCTGACTGCAGAGTCCTGGAGGTGGAGCAGGGAGCTCGCTGCGGCGGGGATGCTGCAGTTGCATCAGTTTTGGCAGGGAGACCTGTGAAAAATGAAAGTGGCCGTGCTGACTTGCCTGGCTCTGGCTGTGGTCAGTTTTGTTGCCATGGTGACTGGTGGTCGGAGCTCGAGTCGCAGGAGGCACAAGGATGTCCTCCTCGGGGAGAACAGCAAGTTCAAGTTTGGGAGGTAAGTATCCCATTTCTATTCATTTCTATTCACATTTCTAACTTGTACATTAAAACCCCAAATTCGCCTTGAAGGTTGTTTTGTTTTGTTTTTTATAGTTGGATATGTTGAAGTTTGAAACAGATGTAGCAAATACAAAAAAAGAACATTTAAAAAAAAGTGGCAGATGGAAACATGATATATGTGTAATCTCCCTCAAAGTGAGCCATAAAACAAACAGATATACAACATTTCCCATGTTGTCTACATCCCTGTTGTTTGAGTTTTGACAGCTGCTGTTTGAGCTATATCATGTCGTTCCACTCAGCTGTGATTTAAAGGCACTGACTGAAAATTAGCTCCCTCGACTGTTAGAGCTGGACCTCAACACTTCTAGGTACAAATGAATGTCTGGTTCATTCAAACCATTGCCAAAGGGGTTGAGCCAGTCCTGATTAAGGGTATAAACATGATGTAAACCTCTCTGGATTTGGCACATGTGGCGCCTATGACAACATCAGGAGTGGATTATACATAGCTCTATCAGCAATTATTAATTTTGCCAGCATTGAAAACAGGAACAACTGTCTCATAGAAGTCTGGAAAAAGTACATCAACCCAAGAACATGTTGGTACTTCAGTCACAAATAAAAAATATACATTTTATTCACGTCATCTAATTGCCCCATCTTCCATTTCCGTTCTAGACAAAGAATTAGCAACACTTATTGCTAATCTTCATAAGCCAACCAATAATTACATAACAGCAGGCCAGTCAATGAAAGCCAGAATTTATTTACATTTATTTTTCCCAGTTTTGGAAAATTGCATCACATTTTAAAAGCTAATTAAGCTTTTGACCATAGTTACATTAAGCTAATTAATTTTGAATAGCACGTGTTAAAGAATTCGCTCACACTGGTAAAACACACATTTGGAGATTTTCTGCTGTATTTTTTTTGACACAATCAGTGCATGTTAGCACTCTTGTTTATTTTTTTAGTAATTATTTCACAACCAGTTTCCTGTTAGTGAAGACATTTAGGAGTCAGAGGAGAAGAACTACATGGTGGTAAGTACTAATTCAAAAATTTTAGCAATGCTGAGAACTCTGATGCTGACAGCTGGAGTGGTCTTTTCCTACGTAATTGTTGAAGCATATTTCTTAATTAGTTGTAATTTTTGATGTCTAAATCAATATTTGAACACTATGTCTGATTGTTGCTGGTGGTTTGCATTTGCATGTACGATGCAAACATGTTCAGATGCAACATGTTAACTTATCCACAACATGGAAGCATAGTTTTGTTCAAGGATAAAAGTATGTTTGAAAGTTTTTAAAAAGACTTTCAAAAAATACAGATGTTTTGTGCTGAAGAACTCATGACTTGCAACATAAATGCTCCTTAGTGAACAACAGCCTTGAAATTTAAGTCTTTGCTGTCTTCAAGAAAACTTTAGGAGCACAATGTATTTCAAGAAGCTGTACTCAACCATTGTGTAGCTGTGCTCCGATTAATATCTTTGCTACCTTTGCTAACAATTAGCAAGAAATAACAAGTAAAAAGTAAAACAGCACTAAAATGTAGTCATTCTCATTGATAAAGGCAGCAGAACTGAATGGCATCTCTAAATGCTTAGTTTGGGTCTTGTTGGGTTGTGTTTATGTAGTGTTGTGCTCAGTAATCAGAGTAACTGTTGTTAACAATACAAACCAAACACGTGTTTCTATACATTCTGGGCATTTAAACACTGTAGAAACATGCTCACTAATAAATGTTATAAAGCCCTATGTGTGTTTGTTACAGACTAAATATGATGAATATGAATACAAATATGAATACGAATATGAATATGAACATGAAAATGATATGGTACAAACTGAGAGAAATGTAAAGAAGCCAATTATAACTACCACTACTTTTTATACACAAGGCAGCCATATTGGGTTTTGAGGTCAGGCCTGGTAAGAAATTTCTGGCAAACTGGTGTTGAACTCCCCAGTAGTGTTACACTACTTTGAAATTCACTAAAGAGGATGTGATGTCTTTTTATGAGTTTTCTGCTTTTTGTCTGACATTTTATCCTTGCCCTAAAAAAACAGTTTCAGAATTTTGTTTGTTCCCATTGCAGCATCAATGTTTGATATTAAAAAAACAGTTGAAAGGATAACACCTCATTTTCCTTACTTTGTTTAGTCTGAAAAGTGGTTTAAAGGACAAATAGACTCAAGGTTTAGGACAAATCTAAAATAGTTTGATAAATCAAACTCATTGCAGTGACTGAGAATAAATAATCTCCAAAACACACATTGTCAAAAGATGCAGCAACATTTTTAAAGTTGTTAACAAAAATAGGTAACAATTACTTAAAATGGATGTGTCCTGTGTTTTTGTGTAGGCAGTAAAGACAGTTTCTGTGGAAGCTGTGTTTTTTTTTTCCTAATAAACACGTCAAAGCTTTTGTCCCTTTCACTTCCCTTACATATAAAAATGACCATCCCTGCTGTAAAGGGAATTTGTCTTTGAACATTACCTTCTCATTAGTTTCAAAATGAAAAAGAATGTTTTGAAAAGTGATGTAGTGGTTTCCAGATTATCAAGCTCCAGTTTTGTGCAGCACTTCCTGGTAGATCACTGGAAATTAAATAATGAGTCATTTCTTTTTTGTCTCTATGTATATGTGTGTGTTCATTTGTCAGTCATGTCAGCAAAATATATCATAAATCATTGAACAAAATTCAATGAAACTTTCAGAAAGTATTGGATTGACATCTACAACTGATTAGGTTTTGGAGTCAATCCAAATCAAAATGGCCAATACAGCTAATCAACCTTTACCGGGTTCAGCCTGGGTTCAAGCCCCGAGATGGACCCGGGCTCTTTCTGTGTGGAGTTTGCATGTTCTCCTCCTGTTTGTGTGGGTTTACTCCAGGTGCTACGGTTTCGTCTCTCAGTCTAAAAACATGCATGTCAAGCTGCCTTCAGGCCTCCCTTGAAAGAGATCTGTGATCTCGATGGGATTTGCCTGGTTAAATAAATAATAATAATTGTAAATAAATAAATGACCAGTACATAAAACAGCTATAACTCAGTCAATAATGACTTTGCAGTTAACTTGCTTACACCATAGGTTTTCTATATTTCTCCTTTTGGTGCTCAATCAGAAACATTTTACAAAGCCTATATCTCATGTCAGTATTAAATATTTAAAGTTGCAAATATAATGTAAAACTGTTGCAAAATGGATACAAAACATGACACAGTTTCCAGACAATAAAACAGATTAACGGCTTCAGTTCTGGTTACGTATTACTCACTCAGTGTCAGTCGTCAGATGCACAAAACTCATTCAATTTGTAATAAAGTTTTTTACTGCTGTGCAGCTGTACTGGTTTGTGACATAATTAGAGTAGAAAATCTTTGTAAAAGGCTTTTTATTAACAGTGTGTTGCAACAGTAAGATAAGAACATGACATTGATAAATATAATTTCCCAACTAAGCCACATTGTTGAAGTGACACGTGATCTGGTAGAAATTAGGTGCCACAGGGGGATAAGAGCTGAGTGAAACAAAAACAAATCAGATAAAACCAATTTAGTTCAGAATTTTTTTGTTTTTGTTTTTGTTCTGCCTTACTAGTAATGTGCTAAAAAAAATGAAATATTAACATGCATCACAGTAAGACCCAGACATGGAGCTTGCTGAATGTAATTTAGCTTTTGGCAATAGTCCTCCTGTGAAATGTCAGAAGGTCCTCTTGGTCACAGGGGCAGAACCTTAAACTGAGGAGGTCAACACAGAAGGTCTATATATCCCCACTGTGTCCTGGGTCAGTCCAGAGAGTGAAATGTCTGAGCTGTTGGGTGTCCAGGAGGTATCTTAGATACCCAAACTTCTTCAGTGTACTCCTGTTGAGCCAAACGAGCAATTTAAACACTAAGCTTCTTAATATGGGCCAGATTTATGAAACAGGGTGATTTAGTGTCTGATCCGAATTTAAAATGTGGTGGGATAAAAAAACTGTTATAAACACAAAGACATTGTTTTAATTTCAATATTGATCAAATGACTATACCAGGAGCTGTGTAAATTAATAGATTATTAAATAAAAATTAATGAATAAGACAAACAGATAGACCTGCTGATATTTAGAAGCTACCAACAACACACACAGCTTGTATTTTTATAGCTACAAAGTGGGATAAGTAAACAGATATTTCAAGTCTCAGTTTTATTTTGAGTGTTTAGATAACTTATGAGCAGTCAGTATCTTACCTGGTGTAGACAACGGACCAAGGAATGTTAATTTGAAGAATCAGGGAGAAATTCCATTTTTGCAAAAGACAATTTATGAAATTTTATGTTTGCTCTATGTGATTGCATTCACAGAGGATGTTAAATACATTAAGAAGGCAAAGGTGATATGAATATTTCTGGGGAGATTAGATAATATCAGTATGAGACAGATTATATCACCAATATACACTCACCAGCCACTTTATTAGGTACACTTTGGTAGTACTAGGTTTAACCCTTGTTTGCCTTCAGAACTGCCTTAATTACGTATGTCATAGATTCAACTAATTGTTGGGAACATTCCTCAGACAAACATTTTTTTGCTTCAGATCACTAAAACTAATATATTTAGGCTTCCTGAGCTAGAAAAACACTGCAGATTTGTCAGCTGAATGTCCATGATGTGAACCACCTGTCATCTTCACCACAACTACATGCCTAAAAGCATTGAGTTACTGTCATGTGGTTGGCTGAACAGCTATTTGTGTTAACAGGTTAACAGTTGAACAAGTGTGCCTAATGCCATGGGTGATAGTGTTTATTTTATTATTCTTTATTTAACCAGGCAAATCCCATTGAGATCACATATCTCTTTTTCAAGGGAGGCCTGGGCCTGAAGGCAGCCTAACATGCATGTTTTTAGTATATATTACAATACTGGACCCTATATCAACCCTTGAAGATTGAAGCCAGAAGGGGACCAGCGTCAACTTGAGTTTGCCAAACAGCATGTGGAAGAATCCTTGACCAATGCTTCTTGGGAGCCGGCCCTAGCCAAGATTTAATCTGAGTTTTCTTCATCAGCGGTTTTCTGTTTGCCACTCTCCCATAAAGCTCAGACTGCTGAAGAACCCAGGCAACAGTTGTTGGAGCTCAGTCTCTCCCATCTCACCTGCTGAAGCTTGGAACTCCTTCTTAGTGCTCACAGGTGTCTTGGTGGTCTCTCTCTCCTTCTTCACGATCACTCAGTTTGTGAGGACAACCTGCCCTTGGTAGACTTACACATGTCTCATATTCCTTCCATTTCTTGATAATAAATTTAACAGAACTCCTGGGGATGTTTAGGGCCTTGAAAATCTTTTTAGATCCATCCTAACTTGTACTTTTCAATAGTCTTTTCTCTGAGTTGAATAAGGACAATCAATTTAAAGAGGGCAAATATTTATACGGTCACTTAATTTACATTGCATATTTTTATTTAATTGATATTCCTCCGTAGAAATTTTACATTGAATGTTTTTTTATTTTATGATGAGTGATGAGTAGTAAAAATATTTACTTTAGTGTTTGGGTTAACTGCAGCATGTTAGTGATGCTACCTTATAACAATTTTGACATATTTTCAAAGGTTGTTTTGTGTTTCTAGCAGGGGTGGAAATTAGCACCCGCCATCCGCCAAATGTGGGTAAATATTTGAAGCGGCGGGTGAATTTGATCAACACACACGCCACTGTGGCGGGTTGGCAATTTGAACAGAAAAGGTGTTACTTGTCCTCCTGACATATAGGGGGCAGCAATGTGCTCGAGTTGCTGCTGTTACGTCGAGCCGCGTTCCCCCATCAGATACGGAGCTGTGTGAAGCTGTTCACACAGCTCTCTCAGAGCTCCGCGCGTTCATGTTCAACGCTCGTAACCGCCGCGCTGTGCTCGCGCTGCAAGGGAACTACAGAGAATGTGAAAGGTCAAACAATTTGTTTTGGCAAAGTTAACCCACTGTTTTGCTAGCATGATAGACAGACAGACTCTGTTATGGACAATATAGACTGTGTGGACAAAAACAATTAATAATTAAAATAAATAATGAATTATCTATTAACAGAATTGTTTAGAGGGGCAAATATTTCTCATTAAAA
>NC_051450.1:86454-91468 GCF_001649575.2 Kryptolebias marmoratus
ATATGATGCACTCGATCCACTACAGATTACATGCAGTCTAACACCAATATAGGTGTTGTGATGAGAAGCTATTTTATTTTCTGTTTTTCAAGAGTAGTCAGCTTGTAGGGCACCACAACTGCTTCCACCCACGTCGATCATCATCATCATATGAAATAACTTTTTGTCACAACAAAAAATAGTGGCTGGTAAAATATTTGAGTGGCTGGTAAAAAAAATTAAAATTTAAAATTTTTTAAAATTAAAAAAAAAAAAATTAATTTCCACCCCTGGTTTCTACCATTCATTCTTTCACAAAACCACTTTTGAAATAATGTCCACACCAACTTTAAGTCTCTAATTGACAGTTTTTAACATTTCCTGCTGATGAAATGTAAAAAGACTGATCAAAACCTTTAGTTTCAAGTTCAGTTCTGTGTTTTCACACATTAGATTTACTGTGAAGCAGTATGGAAATTACAAGTACCAAACCCATGTTTTCTTCAGTATTTTGTTCATTTAAACCATTTGTTTTCCTTTGATTACTGGGACATAGTGAATGGTCTATCAGAAAATACTGAAGCCTGTTGTCTCCTAACTGGTTTTTGTTTCATAGTCCAATTTTTATTAGTTTATATTTTGTTAAAAAGTAGTCTTTAGTCCATGATAAATTAGCCTGATAAAACTTTTAAAAAGAAACATATTTGTCTGTTTACAAAAAAACTGTGGTCATACTTACATTTTGTACATATTTAAATATAGAAAAATAGCTTGAATGGGAGATTAAAATCAATATTTAGAACTGTTGTGTATGTTAAGTGCACATATTACACTTGTTTCATGTTTGTGCAACCTAATTAAAGAAATTACATCAATTTGGAGAAAAAATTAGGTGGTTTTAAATTTGAAGGAAGCAACAAAACTCAAAAATGTAGGCAGAGGAGCAGCAAAACACTCTAAAACAAAGAGGTAAAAATAAAAAAACAGACAATGGTGTCATAGTTTTACTGATCTGTCTGACCCACATACAGAGAACTCTCAGGAGACCAAAGCAGTTAGAGGCTTTCTTTATTTCACAGGTAATGAAAGTGATGGAACAATCTTCTTCAGGAGTCTGGGCACCTCAGCACGGTTCACATTGGGGCACTTTAAGAGGAACACAGGGTTTAGCGGTTGCACTTGAATGATAAGTTTAGCTTGAAACTGAAGTTGCTTACTAGGCACGTGTGGGATCATCTGCGGGGGGATTCCAGGAGTGAGTTCAGTCTTGCGGTGGCGACAGGGGTCCCTTCCAAGAGTGAGGCATAGAGCGGACAGGGTTCGACCAGGGAGGAGGAAAACTGCCAGTTCTGATGGGATCCAGGCTTGGCTGATTCAGATGCAGGCATTGGGCAAGTAGACCAGACTTGGAGCTTCCAGGAGAAAGAGCCACCTTGGGAAACAGACACATTTAAGTAATCTCTCATAAGAGCACAGGACAACAGGCTCCAGAGATTTGTAGGCTTGAGGCTAGGAATTACCACGAATGACTAACACTCAGGCGCAGAGGAACTGACAGCTTGCTCCTTATATACTCCCAGTAATCAGGTGTAAATGAACCCAGGTGTGCCAGGTAGACCGCTGCCTTGTTCCTGCCTGCTCCCATGGTGCCACCTGCTGGATAAAAAATAAAACACCACTTCCAGAATCCCAACAGTACCCCCTCCTCAACGGCTGCCCCCTGGCAGATGTAGACGACAAGGAAGAAAGGTAATCGGAGATCAGGGTCGGGGCACCCAGGACCGGTCCTCAGGACCGTATCCCTCCCAGTCGACGAGGTACTGCCAACCGCGACCCCGCCGACAGGAGTCCACGATCCGTCGGACCAAGTAGAGCGGGTGTCCCTCGAAGATCCGGGCGGGCGGAGGGGGCTCGGCCGGAGGGCACAAAGGCACAAACCGGAGGGCACAAACCTGCTCGTTGGAACGATCTGTGAAATGTGGAAGGTGGAAGGTGGGGTGGATGCAAAACGAAGGAGGTAATCGGAGACAAACAGCAGAGGGGCTGATGACAATGTCTATCACATATGGGCCAATAAAACGGGGAGCCAGTTTCTTGGAGATGGACCTAAGTGGAATGTTGTGAGAGGAGAATCAAACCTTCTGACCAGGTGAGTATGAAGGGGCGGGGATTCGTCTTCGGTCAGCACATCGCCTGTTCTGCTCAGCAGTACGCTGTAGGGCAACAATGGTCTCCTTCCAGATTCTCCTACAGCAACGGATGTGCTGTTGGACTGAGGTCACTGCAATATCTTTCTCGTCGGAAGGGAAAAGTGGGGGTTGGCATCCTAAAGTGACCTCGAAAGGGGAGAGACCTGTGGCAGCGGAGACATGGGTGTTGTGGGCGTACTCCACCCACGGTAAGTGCTTACTCCAATCTAAAGGATTGTTAAATGAGAGACAGCGGAGCGCAGATTCTAGTTCCTGATTTAAGCATTGCACTTGACCGGTAAACTGGGGACGATATCCGGATCAAGGTGACCTGGGCGTCAAGGGCTCGGCAAAACTGTCTCCAAACTTGTGATGTGAATTGCGGGCCTTGGTCTGATAGAATCTCCACAGGAATGCCGTGAAGCCGGAAGACATGTCTAATCAGCAGCTGGGCGATCTGAGAGGCGGACGGGAGTTTTCTGAGGGCGACAAGGTGACAAGCCTTAGAGAAACTGTCTATCATGGTAAGGATGTTGTCATACCTTGCGAGGATGGTAATCCGGTGACGAAGTCTAAGGCAATGTGTGACCAAGGCCGCGTAGGAAGGGACAAAGGCTGAAGCAGGCCAGCTGCGGGACGATGAGACTGTTTCTTGCACAGATGGCACAGGCGGACACGTATTCTTTAACGTCTTTATGAAGTGATAGCCACCAGAGTCTGCGGGAGATGAGGGCTGATGTACGGCTGAATCCGGGGTGAGCTGAAAACTTTGAAGAGTGGTACCAGTGGATGAGCTGAGACCAAACAGAGATGGGAACATAAAGCTTATTCGGCGGCCCGCCTGCAGGAGCCGGTTCCTTCTGTTGAGCCTGTCGGATAATGTCCTCAATCTCCCAGGTAAGCGAGCCCACGACACAGGTTGGAGGGAGAATGGGAGCTGGAGCTGGGCCATCAGATGAAAATTGTCGGGATATGGCATCAGGCTTGGTGTTCTTCGAACCTGGGCGATAAGAGATGGACAGGTTGAATCTGGAAAAGAACAATGACCAGCGGGACTGGCGGGGATTTAATCATTTGGCTAACTGTAAGTACGTTAGGTTCTTATGGTTGGTCCAGACTAAGACTAGGTGTACGGTTCCCTCCAACCAATGCCGCCATTCCTCGAGTGCCTGTTTTATGGCTAAAAGTTCCCTGTCCGCGACATGATAATTCTTTTCAGCGGAGGAAAGTCTATAGGAGTAATAGGCGCAGGGATGTAATCTCCCATCTGAATCCGCCCTTTGTTACAGGACTGCTCCGATTCCTGTGTCAGAGGCATCAACTTCCAAGATAAACTGTTTGAGAGGATCAGGCTGGACAAGAATTGGTGCTTTGGTGAACTTAGACTTTAGCTCGGAGAAGGCTGCGTCGGCCTCCGGTGTCCAAGAGTAACTTTTCTTGGTGGAAGTTAGGGCGGTTAAAAGAGCTGCAGTCTGGCTGTAATCTTTTATAAAGCGACGATAGACTCTTTATAAAAGAGTCTATCTTTTTCAGTTACCAGTAGGTGGCAGTAATGTACTGATTTAATTACTTACTTGGAATATTAAAGATCTTGTTGATGGTAAGATAATCAGCTCTCAATGAAATGGATCGATTCCCTCTAAATAAGACAAACGTGTCCATTTTTAAACTGGTAGATTCTGAAGTGCTAACTGAAAAAGTTCTTCTTCTTGTGGATTTTAATGGCGGTTGGCAAGAAACTGAAGGTGTACATTACCGCCACCTACTGGTAACTAAAAAAGTTATGTGCCGGGAGTTCAGGTCTTCATTTTCGGTTCCGCCATAAGGTCCCGTTGAGTTCACAACAAAATAAAAGCTTGTCTTTGGTTTAACCATTGCAGTTAAAAAAAAAAACACAAAACATACCCCTTTTTTATTTTTGCAATTGCCGTTTTTCTAATTTCGTTTTAAAAACGAAAAAACAAAAAAACACATGCTTGTTATGTTTTTGCAATTTTATTTTGAAACGAAAAAAACAAAGAACGAACCATACACAATCCGTGTATCCGTGATCAAAAATCAAATAATGAAAAACGGACTTTTTATTTTGTTTTTTAAACAAATAAATGCCTGTTTTTTCGTATTTTACTTGTAGGCTAAGATCAGAAACACGAAATCGCAAAACGGGCAGCAGGACAGAATTTGATTTTAATATTTATTTGGTTGGGTTTAGGTGACCCAGAAGTTTGGTAAGGAGCGCTACCAAACAACAAACGTTAGCTTGTTACCAGCCACCATAGACATAGTTTACATAGACACCTCGGAGACTGGCACTGTCTGTTGGAGCTGACAAGTCAGCGCGGCCGCCATCTTGGCCGGGTCCTTCACGTGCCCCCCAGTTCATATCTTTGTCCTGAGTAAGCTGCATGTCCAACTAAAATAATCAGAACTCTCTGAATCTTTTCCTGATTTTCACACAGTTTGGTTTGTTACAAACAGCACAGATGTAGTTACGATACAGGATCATACAGGATCCTTTTACACATTAAAAATCTGTACTTTCATGCTAAAATACTTTGTTTTATGCTCTTCAACAAATACAGACATATAGTATGGCATATTAATAAATGTATATTTCAATACATTTCATATTTTAATAAAGAAACAAGTTTGATTGTTCATTCAAATTTATTTCACTCTCTTACACACATATACACACACAATCCTGAGCCTTCTGTATACACCACATCCATAATTTCTTTATATTTTTCTGTGCTGTGTATGCACACACACATGCAGTTTTTTTAAAGGCCTGGAAAAGTAATCTTTGAAAATTCCAGGTCATTCCAGGGTCTCACACTGCCCTG
>NC_051450.1:92796-94458 GCF_001649575.2 Kryptolebias marmoratus
GTAAGTTGCTGGACTGTATTATTTTGTGCCAAGGGAAAATAGATCTGGCAATCATCAGCATAGAAGTGGAATGAAATGCCATGCTTTCTAAAAACAGAGCCGAGAGGGAGAAGGTAGAGAGCAAATAAAAGAGGGCCAAGGATTGAGCCCTGGAGAACCCCGTATGGAAGAGGAGCTGTGGAAGACACAAAATTGTCAATTTTTACACAGAAACTCCTATTAGTCAGGTAGGACCGAAACCAATTGAGGGCGACATCCTTGATGCCCACACAGTGCTCAAGACGAGAGATTAAAATGTTGTGATCGACAGTGTCAAATGCAGCGTACAAATCTAAAAGCACTAGAACAACAAACTTTCCAGGGTCTGTTGACAAGAATATATCATTTGAAACTCTCAGAAGTGCACTTTCTGTACTGTGGAGGGCTTTGAACCCAGATTATATGTATATGGACTTGTTTTTCTCCATCTTCTGCAGGTGGTTTTCTTCAAGTGGGTTTCGGTTCCTAATTAGCTGACTCCTCCAGACCTGTTATCTTTGTAGTTGGTACCGGCAGTCACGTACGCCACAAACTCACATGACCTCACCAGTGCAGAGTTGCACTCATTCTCAGGTTAATAAAATCAATAGAATTACAGAACACTAATACATGATTCTAACTGGTAAGGAGTGTCATATTATAGTTTCACTTCACAATTTCCCCCTTTTGGTCTCTGAAAGACACCACCTTCAAACACAGCGCTCTATCTCTACTAGGTGCAGCACTGCCCGCGCCAGAAAATCCCCAAGGGCAAGATGTTGAATGCAGGGGTAAAACAGCAACGGCGCCCCAGCCCTCCGTGGCGGTGGCCCTTTCTAGCACAGCCCACACACCTGTACAGAAAAGAACTAGCCCTATTCCGAGAAACAAACAAAAGATCATGTATATGTGCATGTAGCTTACATTGTTTAAAAATAGTAGAAAATCAATGGTAAAATAGTAAAAATTATAGTAAATTAATTAATTGATTAAAAAGCACACACGTTGTTTATGAGACACAATCACCCTAATTATAGGTCTTCTACCCCTACTTTTATATTTTCTTGCTGTCAGGTGGCCAAAAGAGCGAGGAAGTGTAATCTATTCTTAAATTCAGTCCCATCTGCTCATAACCAAACAACATTTTTGTGACGCCATCAGTGAGATGACACGGCTCTTGACCTTTCTTACTCTGGCAGCTATTCTAGTATTACTCTTGTGCCCACCAGACAGCAAGTACATAAACACATCTTTTGAAAATATACCATGTAGAAAAATCATGAATTGATCATTAAAAGTCTACCATCTAAAAATCATTTTGTCCATTCTTCATTGTCATATAAAAAGAAATCACAGATTAATCACTCTTCATTTTCATTCTTAACACAGCATTATTATACATTATAACTATGGCATGGCTAAGCTGGTTGCTGGCTTCATCTTTGTTCACCCCCTCGTTCGCCACCATCTGATAAGCCGGTGGCTTCTCACCACCTCCCTTCTCGATCGTGGAGGTGATACAGCGCACCATCAGAGATCTCATGCAGGGCACATAGCAGCAGCCACAGGTAATCAGCACACCTAGGAGAGTAGCGAGAGAAACAAAGAGAGACATCGCCAGGCCCTTCTACTTCCTGAAGATGT
>NC_051450.1:95371-98679 GCF_001649575.2 Kryptolebias marmoratus
CAGTAGTTTTCTGGTTTCCTGTCACACCCATCTCCAGCTGTCTTCACTTCTGATCACACACCTGTTCCCACTTCTCCTCATCACCCTCTGCTTTAAAACTTGGTCTTCCTCTCCACCTCCCTGCCGATTCATTGTTGTTTGTTAGATGTTGATGTTGCTCTCAGTATTGCCTTGCCTTGCCTTGTTTCGTCTTGTCTTGTCCCGCCTCTGTTAATGCCTGGATTTTTGTTAGAGTTTGTTTTGCTGCAACGTCAGCTTTTTGTTTTCTAGTTTTGTTATTTTATTAAATCAGTTTTTGTTTTTGAAAAGATGAGTCTGCGTCTTGGGTTCGCCACGCTCACACCGCATTCTGACAGATATAGTTTGTTGTTCATCAAAATCAGAGATGAGCTGTAAAATATATAGACACATAACTGGCAATAAGTTTTAGTGGTGTTGAAGAAAGTAGACAGGAAGCAAGTTATAATGAACAGACAGAAACAACCCCAGTGTTTAGTTTTTGGTCATTTAAATTAGGTATAATCTTTAATCTGATTAGTCTAACACTTAGATTCTCACACACAGATCCTCCAATTAAAGTCAACAGATTTTAAAGCTGTGTTGCCTGTGCGAAAAAATTTCAAATCCAGTTCATAAGAAGGCAGTTTTTGAGGTTTCTGTTCTTCTTTTAGGAATAAAAATATTTTATTTTAAAAAGTTATAATTTGAAGTTTACATCTGATTATCAAGATAATTATCTAAGTTTATTCACACATTGTCAAGGGAAACACCCCCTTTTCTGGCCTAATAGTTGGTTTTAGATTAAATTGAGTGCAAATGACTCATAATTTGACAAAATTATGAGTCATAAAAAGCTGATTTTTGATCGACCTCTGCTTTTGTTTAACAAGTTTAAAGATAAAGAAAATTCAAATTCAAAATTAAAGTAAAATGCTCCTGCTACTCCTCCCCCTTTTTTCTGAAACAGAACCGCATTTCTAATTCCATCTGTTTCCGAAACATCCCAAAAAACAGCACTGAGTAGTCAGGTGCATTAAAATGTTCAAACATCATCTGATCAGTGGTTTTGTTTCATATCGCTCGAGGTGTGAGTTTCAAGGCCCCAAGCAGAACAGAGATAAGACCTCGGTCCCCCGTTTGTTTTGGCTGTCTTGTAGCCGTGGAGCAAGGCAGCTGCGTCCATCAGGGAGTGTGCACAAAATGGAGGCTCCTAGTTTCATGAGAAAGTCACAGCCTGGAACACGACCGGAGTGAGTGGAATGTCACAACTGCTGTTTTCAAACTCAGTGGTAGTTCTTTTTCTGGAGGGAGCTTCAGATTCACCCCAGAGAGGCCCACAATGTCCACAGATTTATTAGGCACGGTGTCTTCTGCCCAAGGAGCATATTGTCCCAGTGTCCATGAGAAATGACATTGCTCGGTTCAGGACATCAAGATGTAACAACAGGTCTGCCAGTCCCTGTGTAGATGGTCTGCTCTGCTGGGTTTGCCACTGCTGGTTCTGCTCTTGGTTTCAGTCCAGGGTCCCAACTTGCTGTGGGATTTGACCTCTAGGTGACGTTGCTGTGGCTGATGTCCACCTCTGTTCGGGAAACGAGGTGCTGCGTGTACTCCTTTCAGTGGGCAATGTCTGGCCCACCCTGGTAGCAGAGACAGCAGAGGTCTGCCCCCTATCCGCCTGTCTACCTCGGCCCCCACCTCAAGAATACGAGACAACCCTAAACCTCCCTCCTTTTCGTCAACATCCAGTCCAAAGATTTTTCTGTATCAGTTTTTGTGGGAAATCATAAGTGCTTAGTTATGAAATATTGTAGAAATTACCAAACTTTGGAGGTCAGAAGTGTAACTCGAGCTATGATATCGTACAACATTTATGGTTACATATTTGCTGCAGATGAAAGAATCTAATTATTCTTGCTTATCGCCCCACCTGCGTTTACTCCCTTTTTGTCCTGCAGGCAACAACTCTCCCACATCGCCTGCAGCAAATATTTTGGCACAGAACCCTTCTTCTTTCTTTTTTTTTTTTTTTGAAGTTGACGACGTGAGCTCAGAGGCCTGATTTAGGAGTCGTTTTTAAAACCCAAATGCTTCTTCAGCTTTAATGCAAAGGTTATCCATTATCAGAGAGGAGCGACTGTTTCAATGTAGTCTGAAATATAGTTTTAACTGTAGTTGACCATGCCTAAGATGACATAATTTTTAGGCTGTTTGAAGTCTAGGATGATTCAAAGTACTTGTTTGTCTTTCAAAATTTTTCATCAAGAATATTTTATGATTCTCTTCAAGTGATGTTAGTTTCAACGCGTTTCTCAATTCAGTTTTAAACTAAGAAAATTGCATTTCCTGCGAAAATGCAGTACGAATAATGGCGTTTCTAGGTGGCAGTATGCTGAAGTAGTTAGCTTTGAAAAGCAGTAAAAATTGACAGTTTTTCTGGAATTCCAATGTGTTTTAGTGAGAAAAATGGCTGCAAAACCTGACTAATCCTTAAACGTTATCCATACCAAAAGTGGCACCCATCTTCTAAACGAGCTGAACATTTTGATACCTGAATGGCTGAAATAACTTGAAATTTGCAGGATGAGTCACATGCCAAACAACATATAGAAGTAATTAAACACAAGGAAGTAAAGAGGAACAGGATCTCAATATTGTGAAAGCAAACTTAGTTGAAATAGTAATTATTATTCTCATCTAAACCAAAATAATTTTTTGGACAGGATGTTCGTAATTAAATAAGCATATCTCTTTTTAGCAATGTAATCACATTTTCCTTCACCTCTCTTAGGAAAGTATTTAGGTCATGTTAAATAATCAATTATAGGTACACCAGTATATAAATTTACTGAGGTCAGAATGCACTTTAGACTTTGCCTTTTAATTGGAACGTTCCAATAAAAAAAAATCTATCTTTTATTTATTTAAAGTGAATTTCACAATGCATAAAGTTCATAAGTATAACTCCGCAAACAACCAAAAGCTTTTTCTAAGTTTAAAAATAATAAAATAGTTTCACAGTTCTAAAATGGCCATCAGGGTAAAGTTTATATAGTTCTATGATTAATAAAGAATAATGTTGTGCAAATAGTCTGTGTTATCTTTTTCCTTAAATGTTTTATCCTTCTTCCGTGTTTATAAATCAAATTTTACACAAAAATGTAGATCAACTTGCTTCATTCCCTTCATAAAATTGGAATCTTTATTACTTTAAAATCGCCAAACAAAAGTATCTGAACATAAATGCATTTTATTGTTAAATTCAAAAGTAAAATTAAAAATAATTTAATTGTTCATAAAAAACACAT